>NW_009925897.1:53974-75004 GCF_000696875.1 Nestor notabilis | reverse complement strand
GGGGTTGTGCTGACCCAGGTGTAGGACCTTTTGTCTATCTCATGTGGAGTAATCTAATACTTTGACCCTACCCCAGACACATTTTCCAGCTCAAAGGTGTGCAAATTCAGAGAAATGTGATTAAAGTCCAACATGGCTTGACTTTATATGAGGTCATGCAAAGTACTGCAGAATCCCTTTGCACCTGTGTTTTTTCAGGAGTGTTCTTTAGTCATGATTAGGCTGATAGCGTTTTTACCCTATTGCTAGATTTGGCTTTCCTGTGCATAAATATCTCAATTTGACATCAATGTGGCAGTCATTTAATTGGAGTCTGGACTCCTGGAGCATGTAGGTTATGACATGAGCCATTTCCCTACCTTGTGTAGTTCACAATGTTGTCTTTACTTAAGGTGTTATGGCAAGATACCTAAGAAATCCCAGTTATTTCATAAGAAAACTTGAAACATTATAGGTCAGGTAAAGCAAACTATAGTTTTCTCAGTATTTATAGTGTTTCTTAATCAGTGGTCCATAAAGCAGTAATAGCTTATAAGACCAGAGTAAGTGGTCCTGACCTAGCCTGCAAAACCATATTGCCTTGAAAAAAACCCAAGTAGGGTTTTAGTCAATGTTTTTGCATTTCAAGCTGCCTGAAATGTGGACATTTTACTTTCAAATCCCTGGCCAAACCATTTAAAGGAAGGTTTATTAGAAATGGTATTGATTTATTAATCTCAAAAAGGCCATCCTTAAAAATGTGGAGAATGACAAAATCCCCTTACAGTGGATGCAACAGTACAAATGTGGTTCATGATATAAGGGGCTAAAAGGGTCTGGCTGATTACATGACCGTTGTGTCTTACATAAAAAACAGGCAACCAGACATAGGCAGAGCAAACTTGCCAGAAGAAATGTCAGAAGTGACTTCCCAGTCTGTATTTTTGTTTAGAAAGCAGCCTTGAGATACTTCAAGCTTTTGGCACTAAGCAGCAAAGGAGCAGTTTTCTATCTCTTCCAGTCTCTTGGAGAGCTTTTTACCAAAATACCAGAAATCTGTATTTTTGCCAAAACTCGTGGTTGCTGTACAATTTACTCTGGAGGCTACCCTTCAGACGCACTATGACGTCTTTGGCTGGTCAGTAGAATGCTAAGCGAATACATTTCCAGAGGAGGACCTGGGATTAATGGTACTGATTATATGTGTAAATTGGCAGGTAGCTCCTGAGGTAGGGTGGTCTCCAAGTGTAAGATGTATTTCTTCTTTCTAGCCACCACTGGTTTCATCCTTATCCTAACGTAGAGGGAGATATTTGACAAATGCATATGCTGATATTGATGCCAATAGTTGCCTACACTTTACTAGCCTCAGGATGTGTGCTGTTTATGGCTGGCGATATGACAGTTCCTCTAGTCATTACTCCCTAGTGTCCTTCTAGTGATGTTTTTTTGCTTGATGTAGCTGTGTGATTACAGACTCTTGTGAAGCATAGACCAGGAAAGAAATACTAGGCATCCTACTTGGAGAAATTGCCCAAACCTCTGGAAGAGCTACCCTGGAAACTTTGTTCATAAGAGTATTGAAGACAACATTTTCTTGAGAATATGGGACAACTGATGGAAAAAAAAACCAAACCAAAATCAAGGGATTTATGCGATTTTAACATCTAATTAGTTATCTGTCCAAAAGTGAATTGGTTACATTCATGTTTCTGTGAAATAAATCAGGCATCTTCAAGTTACCTAGGAGCACTAACCTAATACTAGATATGAGAAGTCTGAAATACAGTGTAAATATTTTATTCTAATTTGCTTTTATGTTTTCAGAGTTCTGACATCATCCTGCTGTCTGTTTTTGCAATGCATTACAGAAAGGAAGCCTGAACACCAATTTTGTTTATTTTATAAAAGAAAGCAAAACAGAAATGGAACAGCCTTGGGAGATACAAACCCCTTTTTTTGAGTATTGTTAGCTATTATTAGAAGGTAAAACCTTTGTTTGCCTTCTTGGCATTTGTAATCTTTTTATTCAGATTTATAGGTATAAAAATGACAGAAGCAACCAAGATGAAGTTTAAAATGAGCTAAAAAAAATAATAGTCCAAGGCATGTTTAGGCCTTTTAAGCTTATCAACAAGGCACAATATTTTGAATATGGAGAAATGACCTTCAGAAGGTTTTTTTTGTGTAGAGGCATAAACAGAAACATGCAAGGAAAAGTGTCTCTTTCATGTCTGCTTTGTTAAACTGTTGGTAAACACTATAACTCTCCACCTTTCTTGTCTTTTAGCCACATAATCAATGAGCTGATAGAAACAGAACGAGTTTATGTAGAAGAACTTCAAAGTATAATAGAGGTAAGAAACTCTCCTGAAGTGGCTGCTGGCACTGAACCTCTAAGTCATCACTGCCGATGCCCATCCTTCATGGGCTGAGCACTCACATTCCACTTCCTGCTTAGAGTACACAGGCTCTGTTAGCAAGATAGCTCAGCCATGGGGATGGAAAATGAGAAGGATGTTTTGAACATCTTCCCTCAGGGCTTAAAGGAAGAGGCACCTTTTCTAACCACAGACCACAGAATGATAAAGTTGCACAACTCTCAAAGTTATGGACAGAGAACAGCAAGTTATGGACCAAGAACAGCACCCTTGTTTTCCATGGGGCCAGACACTAAATTTTGGTGAATGTAGGTTTGGAAAATGATTGAGAAAAAGAAAGGCCCTCTTCCCCTTCTTGTTTATTGTCACATATAGCGCTGGTACACAGAAAAGAGCAGGTCACACTGCAAATATAACTCCTGAGCTTTTGAAACTTGTAGGCTACCAACATACTGTATGTATGTGGAGTCTGAGGTCCTTAGTCTGTGGAAGAATGGAGGATGAGTAGGGCTTAATCATGCTTGTGTTGGGGTGGGACTTCAAGGGCCAAGTCGTTTCTTATTACAACCATGTGGTTGCTTCTTTATTGGATTTGATTTGTGGGAGCTTATCTGATATTACTCCTGAGTTTAAAATCTTCACTCAGAATGTTCTCTCAAAGTTTTTATTGAAGAAACACAATCCAGTTGCTACAAGAAACGATCAAATAATCAAGCCAAATACCACAGTTCAACAAATAAATCTAAATTAACCCTTTTGCAATGAAGCAGTGTAGGAGAAAGATATGTGCCTATCAAACTTAGCATTTTCCACCCCTGCATGAGCAAAATGGCATTTGAATCCTAAGGACATAATTTCATCTCTTTTGTTGATCCATTAATCTGTCCGTTTGTGGTTAAAAATGTGTTTTCACAGCTATCAGGTAAAAGCTCTGGGGAAAATTGGAAGCATCAGAAATTCATGGAAGCAACAAAGAAGCAGTCATAGGAGAAGCCTTTGTATGCTCAGCTGAGAACAAAAAGCATGTAGACTTTGGGCCTTTTCACTGTCCTGGATACAGTACTTTTTCCTTGGTAAAAACAGGCTGGTTTTATTTTCCACTCTTCTCTCTAGGGGTATGCTTCAGAAATGGACAATCCCAATTTAGTGCATCTGATTCCATCTGCACTCCAGAACAAGAAGGAAGTTCTTTTTGGGAATCTCCCAGAAATCTACGAATTCCACAACAGGCACGTGAGAACTGGTAGTTGGCCTGCATCCTTGGGTGCTCCTGTCATTTTTACTCCTTTATGTATGGTGCTTTGTCATACTCACATATACACAGGCAGGAAACGTCATCCTCACTTTGCCTCTGTGTGTGTCCTATAAAACCCATGGGTGGTGGAGAACACCTCCGATATCACCTATTTCTTTTTTAAAAAAAAAAAAAAAAATTATACCTTTTTGTGCATTTACTAGTGATTTCCCCTGGGAATATCCATTTTGCATGTTTCTTGTGGTGAGTGTTCTGTCAGTTCTCTTGGTACACTGGTAGATGGCGGTGGACTAAATTCTGATGTTCTTTCTCTGGCAAAACTGCCTGTGAGGAAGTTTAGTGTTCAGCATGTTTGTCTTTCTTACATTTCTGTTGTCACATCAGAAGACATAATATATTTGATAGCACTTCTTAAAGGAATTTTATCCTTCTCATTAGCATAAAGCTTTCGAGAAGCCTTGTCCACACTGTGGACAAGGTAAGCTAGTGCCCATAGCTACAGAATGCCAATTATTAATAAAATTAATCTCTTTTTTATTCTCTTTCAAAACAAAATGCTTAGGGCTACTTCTGTATATTTCCTGCTTTTCCTAGCCTTGATTAAGTAAAACTGGCTGTTTGGATTATTATCTTTTGGATAATAATTGTCTGTAAGATGCAACAAACAGTTGAACAAAATAAATTAAAACATCCCTCTTACGTAAATTTAAATATTATGCCAGAGTAGTTGGTACACAGTAGAAAAGTTCTTTTCCAGTTTATGTATTATTTTGAAAGAATGTGTCTTCCATTTGAAGAATGACATTCCCCTCCATTTGCAAGCCTGGTCTTTCTTCCCCTAAAGGCTTAGTTTATCGACCTCCACAGCAGAAGCCTTTGGACTACATGCCATATTTTCACTGCTTGCTGATTAAGCTACTGCATGTGACAGAGCTTTTCTGTCTTTTCTAGATGTTCTAAAAAATCCTCATAACTAAACGGGATGCAGGTGTTCGGGCTACATACTGGAAACAAATCTTGACAGCCAGAGGAACCAGATGTATCAGATGCTTGTGAGCAGATGAAAACATGATACTATTGTTGACTCAGGCAATCAGCTGTGAATCACATCCCATTTTTCTAAAATACATATTTCCTTGTGTGTCAGAATTGTTACCTTCCCTGTTGAATCCTTACTACAAAAACGTAGATTTAAAGCTGGATTTACACAGAAGATAGCACACAGTGGGAGTGGGATGTTACATTACTGTTTGCTTTATTTCTCCCTCTTAGGATTTTCCTTAAGGAGATAGAAAATTGCATTGAAAACCCTGAGCTTCTTGCCCGATGCTTTTTGAAAAGAGTAAGTAAATTCTTTTGCAGATTTGTTTTCCTGCAAATTGCAGAAAAGAATTTGCAGATTTGTATGAATATCTATGGTCTTAATGTACAGTACTTACAGATTTATTCCTGTCTTTTCACTCTGGTTGCTTTTGTGAATGAGAGAAACCCACATAAGCAGATATTTCCAAATTAAGCAAAAGCTAACAAACAAGTGTGTTTTCTGAAATCCAAACTTTTACCTGTTTACTGACAGGAAGAGATCTATTACTAGTGTTTTACCAATGTATTTTAAGACCTGGTTAAAAAAAGAAATAATCCAAATGTTTAATGTGCTTTTCATATCAGACAAATGTATACCTGCAGTCTAATGTATCCCAGGCACCACCCTACTGTAAATAAGCAGAGAATGGTGTCACAGCAGATTGCTCTGAGTGCAGATACTACATCCTGTTCCTGTCTTATCATATCTCTCTTTTTCTCAGCACCACTCAGGAGAGCTACTCCCCTAAAACTGGTACAACAGTTTACCACCTTCCTTGCGTGGTGAAACCCCACCACCTCCATAAGACTCTGTGAGGTCAATTCCTTTACATGTTCACATAGTTCAACAACCAAATGGGATTCTCCCCACTTGTATGAAGTGGTTAGGGTTAGCTTTTCTTAAAAAAAAATTAAGAGTGAGCTCTGTTTATGGGAAAGCCCAAAGCTTACAGGCAGTGGTGGTTTTGGTCATATTCATGTGTCTTCGTTTTCTGTGACTTTCAGTACCTAAGTTCTGCATTTTTCTTCTCCAAGAGCTCCCAGTTATGTCCCTTCCCCTCCATCCTCCCCAGTAAGGGACTGTTAATTCTGTTTCCTGCACTCATTTTGTAGCACTTATGTAGTTTATATAGCACTCATTCAGATGCCACACTGGTCAGGAGGGGAAAAAAAAAGTTTTGGTGGGTTGCTTCCATTTTCATAGTCTGACAAACTGCTTGAATAAGACTGTTTTACATGGGAGATGGAAGAAGCATGAGAAATGGGAAAATCTGTCCTCTTCCCTATAGACAAAAGTGCCGCCTGCTTCTACTCTATACTACATCTAGCATTTGCTGCTTTTCCAGAGTACGTGTTAAATTTTTTTTTTAACAAGGTGCTGTATGAAACACAAATTTGGATGAAACACGCACATCTCGTTTGTCAGAGGTGTTGTGCACTGCTGTATAACTAAGATTTCAATGGGAATTATGAACATGTGATACTTCCAAAGGGTGTGCCCCCTAGTTACAAACAAGCCAGGCTGAACAGCATCATATTTGAATGCGGAAGGAGCTGGCAGGTGAGCTCACCAAGCCACTCTCCATCCTTTATCAGGAGTCCTAGTCTATTGGGATGGTTGCAGAGAATTGGAGATAGGCCAAGATGATGCCTCTCTGCAAAAAGAGCAGGAAGAAAGACCCCAGAAGCTACAGGGCTGTCAGTCTAACCTCGGTGCCAGGGAAGGTCATGGAGCAGATCATCCTAAGTGAGATCACACAGCACGTGTGGGAAAATGGGGGGATCAGGCCCAGTCAGCATGAGTTCATGAAGGGCAGGTCCTGCTTGACCAACCTGATCTCGTTCTATGGCAAGGTGACCCAGCTGGTTGATGAGGGAAAGGCTGTAGATGTTATCTATTTGGATAACAATTTGACACTGTCTCCCACAGCATTCTCCTGGAGAAACTGGCTGCTCATGGCTTGGATGGGTATATTCTTCGCTGGGTTAAAAACTGACTGGATGCCAGAGCCCAAAGAGTGGTGGTAAATGGCGTCACATCTAGTTGGTGACCAGTCACTAGTGGTGTCCCTCAGGGCTCGATATTAGAGCCAGTGTTGTTTAATATCTTCATTGATGATCTGGATGAGGGGATTGAGTGCACTTTCAGTAAATTCACAGATGACACCAAGTTGGGTGGGAGTGTTGGTCAGCTGGAGGGTAGGAAGGCTCTGCAGAGGGATCTGGGCAGGCTGAATCGGTGTGCTGTGGCCAATGCTAGGAGGTTCAACAAGGTAAAGTACTGGGTCCTGCCCCTGGGTCACAACAACCCCATGCAATGCTACAGGCTTGGGGAAGAGTGCCTGGAAAGCTGCTCGTCAGAAAAGGACCTTGGGGTGCTGATTGATGACTGAATGTGAGCCAGCTTGTGCCCAGGTAGCCAAGAAAGCCAATGGCATCCTGGCCTGTATCAGCAATAGTACAGCCAGGAAAGTATACATCCCCCTGTACTTGGCACTGGTGAGGCTGCATCTCGAATCCTGTGTTCAGTTCTGGGCCCCTCACTACAAGAGAGACATTGAAGTGCTGGAGCAGGTCCAGAGAAGGGCAATAGAGTTGGTGAAGGGTCTGGAGCACAAGTCTTATGAGGAATGGCTGAGAGAACAGGGGCTGTTCAGCCTGGAGAAGAGAAGGCCTGGGGGGAAACATAACGATCTGTACAACTACCTGAAAGGAGGATGGAGAGAGGAGGTGGCTGGTCTTTTTCCCCAAGTAATAAGTGATAGGACAGGAGGTAATGGCCTCAAGCTGCATCAGGGGAGGTTTAAATTGGATATTAGGAAAAATTTCTTCACCAAAAGGTTTCATCAGGCATTGGAACAGGCAGCCTAGGGAAGTGGTGGAATCACTGTCCCTGGAAGTGTTCAAAATCCGTGTAGATGAGGCCTTCAGTGACATGGTTTAGTGGTGGCCTTGGCAGTACTGGGGTAACAGTTGGACTTGATGATCTTAAAGGTCTTTTCCAATCTAGTTGATTCTGTGTAAATGTGATTATAAGTCCACTGAATTATTTTCTGTTTAACAGCAAAGCATTTAGAGCTTGTGTAAATGACACTGCTAAGCAATACGTTGTTACTCTAAGATTCAGATGCTGAGCAGGAAAATACTGTGGTGAAGTCATACAAAACAGGATAAACGGTCTTTGAAGAATGTAGACCTTTGAAATCCAGGAAGCATAAAATAGTGTATATGTTGCAAATATGCCTGGATTTGGAGATAAAGAGAAATTCTTGACACTGAACTGATCCTGTAATTCTGCAGGAAGTTCAAATTCTATGTTTAAATACTGTAGCTTATGTCTCTCTCTGTAAAAGCAGCTATTGAGCCCAATTTTCCTCACTATTCTACCAGTATAAAAGCAGCACTAAAGCTATGGTCCAGGTGTGAAGTCAAAGAAAATTGGTCCCTCTGTAGCCTTTGCTTATCAGTTTTTATGGCCTAGTCAAAGAACGCTAAATGTATTGAATACCAGGTTAAATCATGCATTTGCATTCTTCCTATGTCAGATTTCACACTACGAAAGCAAAAGCCTCTCTTGAGATGTCTCTGCTCACACAGTAGCACCTTTGATTCAAGAACTTGCCTCTATGTTCTGATTTTAGAAGAAGCCACATAAAGTCCAGAAATTTGTTGTTTCTGTTGGATTGCCCTTAGGAGGCACAAACAAAATTCTGGTTGTGTATTTGTGATCCCCATGATTTGGCAGGTTTTTATGTCTTCCTGCTGAGCAGAGGCTTCTCTATGAGTTTATGACTGTGCTTGCTTTGGCATGGGAGGAGACTGAAACGGCTGCTGTTAGAGCTGATGCCGAATTCTGGGGGAAACTTGAATTGTTGCAGATTCACTTCTCCATTGCTCTTTCTTTGTAAGGGTGTAACCATCCTGCCACAACATCATGGTGGGCTTTCAATAAGGAACAGACTGATTTTTAGATTCATACTTGAAGAATGTTACCCTGTCTGATCACACTGGGACTTTTCAGCCCTGATTCCAGAGCTGCTTGAAAGCATCTGAGAGCTGCAGGTGGGACACCCTGGTGCCTGAGTCTTGCTCTCTGTGGCAAGAACTGCACAGGTGCTCAAAGAGGGGTGGGATGTGTACTGAATGCTTTGCAGGATGGGTCTTCTAGTGCTTTTAGGAGCAACGAGGACACTCTGGGCTGATGCACTAAACACAGGGCTTACCAAACCAAGGCAAGAATGCCCAGGAAGAAACGAAAGGTGTGTCAGATTGCTTACCAACATGTGCCAGGTGAGATGCCTGGCAGAGGTGACTCACTGTGGATTACCACTGTTGACTTATTGTTAATACCTTGGGAAGAGAGAATAATATAACAGGATCCAGCAGATGGGGCATTAGGTTGTTCAGGGAGAAAGAAGCATTTAGAAAAGGAAGCTATCTGTGAAAGGACTGTAGCAGCTGACCAGAAACCTGCAAGTTGGATTTAAAGTGCTAGATTCTAATATAAAGCAAAATTTATTCATAAATCAGTAGTCAGAAAGATAATTGGAACTGTGCATATATGCCATGTGTGTGAAAGCTTACAAAGATCCAGGATACAAATCACTGTGGAAAGGAAAGGCATTCCAGGAGAGATGAGCATGGTGTAAAAGTACCAGCAAGAAGTCAGAACATCTGGATATGAAAATAGAGATGTGTGGAACATTTAAGACTGGGATTTGAGTAACTGGGCAATTAATTATTTGTTGGCATTTCAGAGTCTGATCCTAGTAATTTCATCAGGAATTTCCTATTCCTTACACTGTTACAAAATTTAAAGCTGCATTTAAAGATACAAGTACCTGCCTGAGCAGGTGTCATTGGTTTAGGCAGCAGTAGAAGATTGCATTGGCATAGGGTGGTTCCACTATAACAAATTACTGGTAAATTGTTGATCATTATACCTTTTCTTTAAATGTAAATTGGTACTTTTCTCTTATTCCTACTAGTGATCTTGACTGTTGCTGTCTCTATTGCTCTTGCTCAGTCCTATCAGGTTTCTGTGGGCCAGGAGTAAATTGTAATGCTTGATTACACTTTGTTAGTACTTTTACATCTGTGTGTTTTACCTCCTGCTAACTTCCTTCCAAGGCAACATCTACAAGCAGATCTATTTTTGTGGAGAAAATTCTGTGCTTGTTTTGATATAGCTCCATTAATACTCTATTGAGTCAAAACAAAGCTTTTTGTATTGTGTAATCCTTAACACAGCAAGGTGTTGCGTGGCATAGCTCTGCTTTCATATCCAGTTCTTCAGGGTGATGCCAGCATAGGTCTGTAGAGGAAGGCAGCAGCAATACTGATTTCTTCTTGTAACTCTGTACAAAAGAAAATGCTTTCCCTCCACCAGTCTTGTACAGGCACTGTCTAGTGGGCTGAAAGCAGAGAGGCAAGAGCCAGGAATTCCTGAGATTTATTTTTAGTGCTGCATTTGATTCACTGAGATTATGTCCACCAGGATAGGTGCTGACAAAGATAGAAAGCTCCCACTTGGTCAAACACAGCCAGCCCTGCTTTGGAATCTCTGTGGCACCGCTCCATGGTCGTGTGGCTCCAGGGCTTCTGTGCTGACTGCAGTCAGTGAGCGGAGAACCTGACACAGGAGCATCTGCCTGTCTGCACCCATCCATACAGCCTGGGGAGCTCAAAATACACCTCTCCGGGCTTTTATAGAGCTTCCTTTTTTATTTTTTTTATTTTTTTTTTCCCCCCTCACTGAAGTCAGTGAGATTTTTGCCATGGACTTCAGAGCAGTTGGAGTATAGTCATGGGTAAACAGAGGTCGAGTGAATCCACCCACTTCTAGTTTGGATAGGACAGGGTTTAAGTACTTCTCCCTGCCTGGCCTGGTACATCCACAAGACAAGCTTGCTGCTTTTTAATTCAATCTTGTACTATTGAGAGCCAACACTCTTTTCAAAGTATTTTGAACATGTAAACCTTAGCTAAGTGGTGAGTGTTGTTAGCAATTACCAGTCTATGCCAGAATTGTTAACAAAATTTACATTTCTAATGCTTTTTTTGTTTGTTTGATTTTTTTCAAACCATCTCTTCCCTTCCCTGGAAGACAATAGTTTTGCAATTATATGATATGTCTTCCAGTTTGTAGTCTCCTTGCTTCGTGTAAAAAGTGAGTAAAGTCTTGTTTTCAGGTGTATTAAACTTTACAGGAGTAAAAAGCAAGTTTGGTAGCTTCAGTATATTTTTACATACAGAGTTATCCCCCTGTATTAACTACTGCATGTGTTAGGATGGAAGGTAAGAAAAAGCGTGACTCAAGGCAGATGCTCTGTGGATTCTTTTTTCCTACCTGACTTTTAACTCTCCTTTTCTTGCAGAAAGAGGACCTCCAAATATATGAAAAATACTGTCAGAACAAGCCAAGGTCCGAAGCTCTCTGGAGACAATGTGGAGATAGCATCTTTTTTCAGGTGGAGTCTCATTGCAGACTAGCAGTGCAAGACCATCAAAGCTTGTTTTCCTTCTGTATCTCTTCTTATTTTAGAAAACTTAGAGCAATAAACAGACTCTTCTGCACCCTTCTTATTCTGATGGCAAGTGCTCAGTATGTGTCAAGGTGCTCTCTACAAGAGACTAGGTAGGCAGAATAGTAGGTAGATTTCCTGGACAGGAGCCTGGCTCTTCAGGCTATACCCCAACCAAGGAACTGCTGGCTTCTTTGCAAACCCCAGATAATTACAAGCTTCTAAACAGTGCATACCAATTTCGACATTAAATTGAACCTACACATTAGCTCGTTTAGATCCATTTTCACTGTGGCATAGGTAACCTGGAAACTCCTATGAAGATGGAACAAATTTATCTTTCATTTAACTCACAGACATATCTTCAAATTACAAAATGATAATAATCTTGGTGTCTTGCCTGTGTTTCGAGAAACAATAGTATTTTTCTTCCCTGTTGTCTCTTACAGGAATGTCAGCGTAAATTGGATCATAAACTCTCTCTAGATGCTTATCTCTTAAAGCCAGTCCAGAGAATCACCAAGTACCAGTTGCTGTTAAAGGTAAGTTCTCCATGAGAGTGCTAGGAATTCCAATGCATAGCTTGTTTTACTTACAGAATTGCATATCAGCAATGTTTTCTGAAGGACTATGTGGAAATAAATACTCTCTCACTTCTTCAAGAAATACTTTGTAATGCTAAGTTGTAAAATGGTAACAGTCAAAGAAAGGACTTTTGTTTCAGAATAAGAACTGCTATTACTTGGCAGTACTTATATCCTAAGCAATAGCAGTGTATTTTTATGTATCTATGTACTGCTATACATACATAAAGTAAAATATTTTATATAGTGTTTTCTTTACTTATTTATTATTTATCTTTAAACAGAAATTGAATTTGGTTTTATTGGATTAATATATGGTTTTACAGTTTGAAAACAGGAATGGCTGCATTAAATCCTGTCTCTGACATATGTCCATGTTTAACAAAACTCAGCTCTCTGAACCTGATATTTTACCATGATTGTAGCCCAAACCTTTCAGAAGAAGTCCTACCCTGTTCTTCTGTTTTAAAGACCCAGCTAGGAGCAAATAGCCTGTAACTTTTCCACAGGATAAATATGTGAACTTCCGTCTTGACTTGGTTTGTAACTGTGAGTGGTCCATGCTTGAAATTTTGGTCTGAACTGGGCAACAGGAAATACATGCTCTCAAACCAATAACATTTTTTGGAGATGGTGGCTTAAATTTCTGTCTTCCTCAGTTCTTCGAAATAATATCTGTTGACTTTCCTTAGGGGAAGGTCATGAAGGTGAATTACAGGCAGTTCTCAAGCCTCTGGACTTAATGTAGTGTTGTGTACTGTTGTGAAATTTAGCGTGAAATTCAGCATGAAATCAGCAGTGAAAATATTAAGCTGCAATTTTATTTGCTAATAGCTAGTAACTACCATGGCACTGGTCAGATTGTGTCAGTTTAAGCCACGTGAGGATCTAGCTCGCCATTCACTTGTGCAGTGTTTCTGTGACCTGCTTATTGACTTTACACAAAACTGTAGAATTCAAATATTGAAAGAGGATACTAACAAGGATGCAACTTCTTTGATTTCAGTAGATTTACATCAGTGTAATCCAGAAGTAAATTTGTCTCATTTCTTGAAACTCTTCTGTGACAAGGGAGAAAATGTCAAGGTCTTTAGAAGAGCAAGAGTAAACCAGATTCTACTTTTAATTTGAAATATGACTGTAAATAAAACCAAGATTAGATCAAGGAGTAAAATTCCGAGGCAAAACAGGTTGCAGCTATTGGGGTTGAGGCTGGTCAGACCAGTTTTGTACTTAGCAACAACACACTGGCACAGACATTTACTTTGTCAGGGATTATGAAGTCTATGAAGGTGGTGCACTCTTTTCCTGGCAGCAGGAGCATTTAAAAGTGCAGGAAAATGGGAGTCTGAAAATGGTAACAAGTGCTTAAGAAGCTCTGTGACTTGAGTGGTGGGCAAATTCTGAGTCATGATTATTGCAAACACTCTGATTTCAACAAGTTTAACTAATATTGTAAAGCAGCATACCCACTATACAAACAGCAGGGATCCACCCTCATCCTAGAAATTGTGCAACAGGTGCTATAGGAATGCATCATGCTTTTACCTTCCAAGCCCTGGTCACCCAAGCACTTGAGGAAAGACTACTGCAGTTTGGGGTTTGCAAGAACTACCTTTTTGCAGCCCTGTTTTATGGGAACATAAGTGCCTCAAATTTTGGATTAAATTATTCCCAAACTCAAAATGTGACTGAAAATAATATGCCTGAATGAAAACCTTGTCAATGGCCTCCCTAATGAAGGGGTCTCATTCTTACTATAATAAAGATTACTAAAGTTTGTAGAGTCTTGATTCATTCCTAGGAATATTTCTGGAGCATAGTTTCTGTTTACATTGTAATCAGTATAAGGAAACAAAATGGAACTCACTTATGGCACAGTTCTTAGTGAGTTGCTATTATTACAAGAATTGGTTTCTTCATGGCTTGCATTTCTGAAGTGGAAACTGTATTCAGTCAAACACTTCTTTCGTTCCACTGGTAGATATATAGGGTAGGCCGAGTAAATAATGATGAATAAAGTGGTTATTTGATTATGAATTATGGAACCATTGTCTCATTAACAACCAATAAACTTATTATTTCAGCTGAATAATGGATGCAGATTCCAAGCATCAAAATCACAGGTGACCATATATGATTAGTTGTCCTACTAATTTTGATTGCAGTCATCTTACTTTTTCTGTTTTGGTTGCAATCACCTTTTTCTGTTTAATGGTAGGAATCCTTCAGATTCCTACCAAAGGATCTTCCAGATGCTTTGAGACTCATGTTTTCCAAAGACTGTGCAAAACATATGTGGGTTTATATTTGTTAACCTTTTCTTCCCTAGATGCTTTTAGCAAAGATACAGAGTTTGATTCTGATCTCAAGTGGGTACTCACTGGCAGTAACTGCTTTCTATACAATACAGTAGGGAAAAAAATGATCTGTGTATCTGAATCAGCAGGGCTCCTCTGTAGGCAGAAAAGCAAGAGGCAAGGCAGTTAATTTCATTTAAAATGAAAATTTTAGTGTTTTTCAGGATTTACATAGGACATAGCCATTGGTTACAGGAAGATAGTTAAATCCTGAGCTATGATAAGAACTTTTCAAGCAAAAGACGCATATAGCAATAAGAAAAGTCATCTTTGTAAGGAACTGTATTGGATTATGTGAACAGTTCGCCCTAAATATTTGGAATTCTAAGTAGGATCTCTGTATATGAATTGATTACAGAAATTGAGCCCTCAGAAGGTTTTGTTTCTTTGCTTTGCACACGTGCTTCTTAACTTGTCCTTTGTGCAAAAGTTGGAAGATGGAATAATTCACCATATTTGAAGCAGAATATAATGTTTGATGAATTTTTGCAAGAGGTCAGCACTGTTCTTCAAAATTACTAGCTTTCAGAAAAAGTTTTCAAATTTGCAGACATAGATCTGTAGATTGTAGAGGTAGAGAATAAGAGGTGGGAAAGATTTATAGTAATCTGGCCTATTTCTCCTCCAAAAAAAAAAAAAAAACCCAGCTGAAAAACCTGTCTTATAGATTAAAGAAGTCTTATTTAATTTAGGAAGAGAGATTTGTAAGAAGATTTGACCATAAGTCTACAAGCATCTCCACAAGGAGTGACTTCTTCCCATGCAGAATTTCTTTATCTGACAGGAGTTAGCTAAGACCTGATTAGTGGAATGGCAAATACACCAAATTCAGACTGGAAGTTAATTTATATTTTTCACAGTGATAATAAGTACCATGTGGAACAAACTGCCAAGGGAAATAATGAATTCTGTAACACCTGAAATCATTGAATTTATTCTCTAGCAGATGTGGAGTAAAAAAAAACTGAATGTAATTCTTTGACATCAAAAAAATGCATTGTAAATATGTCAGAATGCTCTTGTCTCATCTTAAATGAACCTGTAAAACTTGAAAATGTCCAAAAGGTCAAAATGTATGTCCTCAGTGACAATCCTGGTGAATGCCCTGGGGTTTTTTTGGTGTTTTGGTTGTGGTTTTTTTTTATAGTTCTGCTACTTGTCTAGTCAGCATAAATTTCAAGGGATGGTTGTCATATAGTGACATCTGGTATAAGAAGTTTCCAAGTAGTTTTCATATCTTTTTCTAATCAGGAAATGCTGAAATGCAGCAAGAATTCAGAGGGTACTGCTGAATTGGAAGAAGCCCTGGCCACGATGCTTGATATCATCAAATCAGTAAATGACTCCATGCACCAGATAGCAATCACAGGATATGAGGTACTATATGCTGTGCTCTTACTCTGATCTTGACCCATCCAATGTTCCTCTCATTACTAATGATGTTGTGCCATGGTTAGTACACTTTGCAGGAGCCTGTGCCACATTCTTGAAGGATGCCACTCAGTGATCAAAAACACATGTCAGCATACCTGTCATATGGAGGTAGGGGTGGGAATGTAGGGAGGAAGTGGGACAAATGCAGCCCTTTTGAGTAATCACACCCAAAACTCATTTGTAGGTGAGAGGTAGTAAGTGTGACAGACATAACTTAAGAAATTTGATGAAACTTTGTGATCCCTATGCAACTCAAGTGTTCCCAAATCTTTTGCACTTAGGGACGAAAATCTGGCTTCCATTTAAACTGAGTAATAGAATCCATCCCAATGACTGGCAGACTCATTATCTGAAACATGATATAACAACCACAGTACAAATCAAAGGCCCACAAATATATATCACAAGTATATATCTCTCTGCTGAAGCTCTATTGAAGTCATATGACTTTCAAGAACTAGTGTTGCCTATATGAAATGAGTCCTTAAGTGAAAAGTGGAAGTGGAAGCATGCCTGGTGAAATCAGGCCTGAGGGTGATGTGGTTGCCCATTCTGAAACAGCTGCAGGGTGAAAATGTCAAGGAGAAACAATGTACTGAGAAACTGGGTTCAAGGAATTACTAGATCAGAGTAACAAGACTTAGCCTGGACACCAGAAAAACAGTATTTGGCTCAGAATGTGACTTCCTGAGAAAGTGCTGTGGTCTATACTGACTGTTTGGGCGGAAGAGGTTATTCTGTGTTTTGCAGGATAAAGTGGCTTGATACAATCATAGAATGGTTTGGAAGGAACCTTAAAAGATCATCTAGTTCCAACCCCATTGCCACAGGTAGGGACACTTTCCACCACAATAGGTTGCTTAAAGCCCCAGCCAACCTGGCCTTGAATACTTCTAGGTGTGGGGCAGCCACAACTTCTCTGGACAACCTGTGCCACTACTTCACCCCTGTCACTGTGAAGAATTTTTCCTAATGTCTAACCTAAATCTACCCTCTTTCAGTTCACTACCTGCCCTTGTAAAAAGTCCCCCTCCAGCTTTCTTGTAGACCTCCTTTAGGTACTGGAAGGCTGCTCTAATATCCCACTGGAACCTTCTCCAGCCCAGTTCTTCCAGCCTGTCTCCATAGGAAAGGTGCTCTAGCTCTCTGATCATCTTCATGGCCCTCAACTGGACTTTCTCCAACAGCTCCATGTTCTTCTTATGTTGGGGGTCCCAGAGCTGAACACAGTATTCCAGGTGGGGTCTTATGAGAGTGGAGTAGAGAGGGAGAATCACCTCCCTCAGCCTTCTAGTCACACTCCTTTTAATGCAGCCCAGCATTTCTGGGCTGCAAGCACTGCCAGCTCATGTTGAGCTTCTCATCAATCAACACCCCCAAGTCCTTATCCCCAGGGATGCAGTCTCCACCCAGCCTGTATTTGTGCTTAAGATTGCCCAGGTGTAGGACCTTGCTGAACTTTGTGAGGTTCACATGGGCCCGCCTCTCCAGCCTGTCCAGGTCCCTCTGGATGGCATCCCTTCCTTCCAGCGTGTCAACTGCACCACACAGCTTGGTGTTGTTAGCAAACTGCTGAGGGTGCACTCAATCCCACTGTCCATGTTGCTGACAATGATGTTAAACAGGACTAGTCCTAATACCAGCTCCTGAGGAATGCCACTTGTCACTGGTCTCCACTTGGACATCGAGCTGTTGACTGCAACTCTTTTGAGTGCAACCATTCAACCAATTCCTTATCTGCTGAGTGGTCCATCCATCAAATCCATGCCTCTCCAGTTTAGAGACAAGGATGTTATGTGGGACAGTGTCAATTGCCTCGCAGAAGTCCAGGTAGATGACATCAGTCACTCTTCCCTTGTCCGCCAGTGCTGCAGGCCCCATTGTATAAGGCTACCAAACTTTTCAGGCACAATTTACCCTTAGTGAAGCCATGTTGGCTGTTAGCAATCACCTCCTTATTTTCCATGTGTCTTAGCATAGTTTCCAGGAGGATCTGCTTCATGACTGGTCTGTAGTTCCTCAGGTCTGCCTTTTTTCCCTTTTTAAAATTGAGTGTTTTCCCTTGTGTTTGCCCATTCCTTACTTTCAAGTCTCAGATTAGTTTTGTACTTCAACAGAGCATTTCTGTCCCTGGCAAATTCAAAAGTAGGAGCTTTTTAGCTTCTACTTTAAATTTATCAGCCTTCTGGGAAATGCCAGATAGTAGCTCCAAGGACTGGATTTTTGCCTCTGCTTTGTTAGCTGAACTGAAAGACATTACTAACTGGAACATGGCTGCTGCTTAGCCCAATGCTGAGAGCATTCCTGAGATGGTCTGTTACATGATATTAAATGGGGTAAAAGCGTGATAGAGGATGAACCCAATAATTTCTTCTCCCCATTCCACCTGTCCCAGAAGCTCAGCTGTCATGACAAATAAACACCTCCCATAGCTCATGAAACCACACCACATCTTCTGGAGTCTTTCCCACACAGGCATGATAGAAATACTTGCCTAGAACACCTTTCAGAGAAGGATATTATGCCAGTGGAAAACCAGGTTTTGTGGCAGCAGATGAATGCTCCTAATTGCATAGGATATTCTGCTTCTTGGAGCTGTGCGCATGCAGACTTGAGCTGAACTCTAATGTAAGAAACTGCAATTTGGGGGTGTTTGGGTTTTAAATTTTATTTTATTTTTGGGCAAAGCCATAAAAAAGTAGAGTAAAGCTTAAAGAGCAGAAGTTTTAGAGGTGTTTCCTATGATCCTAACCCTTGTATACAATCTGGTCTGAGTAGTTTGTTTATGAGTTATGCAGCACTCAAGCCATCCATATGTATTTCTCATCTTCCATAAACATGAGATAAAGTGTATTGTTCTAACATGGAATAATTATATTTGAGATAGTGATCAAATTCTTGATTTTAAGTAAACTTTATTTAGGACAAAATATTGCTGTCCACTAGCGCAAGTTACCAGAAACAGTGTACTCCTCTCTGTTTGATGCCCACACTGAAGAGAGAAGCCAGGGCTTGTGGGCTGATATTCAAAGTCTTCTGTGGGATTGCTGCCGACTGCCATCCCTACCCATGTTCTTTCACTCTGCAATGGTAGCCTCCCACTTCACTTACTGTAATCCCAATCCCAGATCCAAGAAGAGACAGACCTATCACAGGAGTTGAACTGAGCTTCTGGAAATCAGTGCTATATTGAACAGTGTTTGGAGTGACAGGAGCCTCTCAGCCTTGTCAGAACTATGTCAAAAATATGTTTGTTTGTTTAGCTTTACATCTTTCCAATATGCTTTTCATAGGCTTTTTTCACAGGCTTGCAGATTACACCCACATACACATATAAATACACAGAGTCCTGTGTGCACAAATCAGAAAATCCAGCTCTTCTTTTTTTTTTCATTAGAGATGAGAGACTGTTATAGAAATTACTGAGTTGTTTTGAATGCTTTTGAGAGTCTAGTAATACCCTGATATGGAGTGGAAAAGTACCTAATCAAACCCTGGTTTTGCAGTTGGATCTCCAGAGGATGGGGAGTGAGAGGGAGAACAGGTTGCAGTGCTTAGTTTAAGAAATCAGACATTCCTGCTTTTGCTTGGAGTCAAAATCTTCACCTTATAATCACCAGAACATACAAATGTTAAAAATAAGTGTTTTAATAATGCACTGAATCTATTCCTTCAATTTACTATACAAAGCATTCCTAGAAAAACTTGCTGCTAGGATAATTATGTTTGTCATTATTTGATGAAGCCCATTGCCATGGGTTGTTGCCACGCCTTCTATTCACACATTGCTACACTCTTTAGTACAGAACCATGCTAGAAATGTTTGTGCTGGTGGTATCTGAGACAAATATTTATATCAGTTGAAGTATTTACTCATCAGTGGTCCTCAGACAAGGGTTTTAACTTACAGAGGTCTGGTTCCTGCTTAATTTCACTCTCCCTCAGGTACTTTTATGGCTCCTTGGTACATTTACTCCCTATTTGCACAAAGCTGTGCAGCATTGCGGAGTTTGCAGATGTGAGCTGAGAAATTATTGACAACGCTTTTAAAGAAATTTGAGGGAATTACACACCTGCTTACCTCTAGGCACCAATCTGTGTCTTGAGACATCTAAGCATCCATCTTTCAAGGTTTTGCCCAGGGATAAAAGCAGCTTATAGCATAGCAAAAAGTGAACCTAGATCTTTCAGAGCCAAGCCCATTGCTTCGATATCTGGACTGCACTGGGCCTTCATACTATCTTGGAGTCAGGAGTCTTGAAACTCAGTTCTTGTCATAAGGTGCTTCCTCTGAGGTCATCAGATCAGACAGCCTGTGTGTCAGACCCAAAGAAGTCCCGAGACAGACCTTAGACACTAATTATGAGTGGGGAATTATGGACATGGAAAGCAGTAGGTTAGTGGTTTAGCAAGGAGACAAGCAGCTGGGATTTCAGCTGTAACATGTCCACTGTCCAACACATGGGATGCCTAGGCACACATCTCTGCCTGGAAGCTTAAACACCACTGGGGGGAAACCTGTGCTTGGGACTGCCCTAGTTTAAATGGCTCTCTTTTCCTTGCTTGCTAGGGTGATGTTAGTGAGCTTGGCAAACTGTTGATGCAAGGTTCCTTCAATGTGTGGACTGACCACAAGAAGGGACACAACAAGGTGAAGGACTTGGCTAGATTCAAACCGATGCAGAGACACCTCTTCCTCTATACCAAGATACTACTTTTCTGCAAGAAACGGGAGGAGAACACAGATGGCCATGAGAAGACAGCTTCATACAGC
Source organism: Nestor notabilis (assembly GCF_000696875.1). Classification (NCBI taxonomy): domain Eukaryota; kingdom Metazoa; phylum Chordata; class Aves; order Psittaciformes; family Psittacidae; genus Nestor; species Nestor notabilis. The sequence continues at coordinate 54,630 of NW_009925897.1, read as the reverse complement.
TTCAAAAATTCATTAAAGGTAATAAATGTGGTTATGGTGGGGGAGAGAAATAAACCTGGTGTTTTCATGACACAGGGATGTTTACCCGTGGAGACTGAAGAAGGTATACATCTGGAGCTATCTTACAACCCTGAATAAATGAAAGCTCCCATTTAGTTTTGCTCTGGAGACAAACCCAGCCATATGTCCTGCAACTCCAGACGTGAACCTTGGTTTTGCAATTTGATACAAATGGCCATCTTGCCCAGTGTCCTGTAAAGAGAAGCAAGGGACTTGCATCTCTCATTGTTCTTCCTATTAGCATCCTCCAAGTTCTTTGCAAGTTTTACTGTTGACATCAGTTGTAAGGATATATTCTATGACAATAATAACTACAGATGAATCACAGTGCAGTAGAATTGCTCTTTTATTTGCAAGAGTGACATTTCTAGATATGAATCAGGACATTTTCTGTTAAGATGGGATTCACAAACAGGCCAGATTTTCTCTTTAAGCACATTGGTGTGACGCTTGTGACTTCAGACAACTAACATGGGCCACTGAGTGTAATGCTGCAAACCTATTACAGGATAACCAGACAAGAATTGTAATAGAACCTGGTTCAAGGAGCAAATCAATTCATATAAATGTTTGAAGTGTCTTTCTGAGGAGATAGC
>NW_009925897.1:38261-53943 GCF_000696875.1 Nestor notabilis | reverse complement strand
ACATAGTTTAAGCTATTTAAATCTTCACATCCAATCCTGAGGCAAATCAGAACAAAGGGAATGAACAAATTAGGAAGAAGCTGGGAAACCGGTAAGTGTAGTAGCAGCTAGACTTCAAAATTGTGGTTAAGAATCTATTGTTTAAGAAAACTAGAATTATTTTCTTCAGTTCCTTGTTCATCTTGCCTAGTTAGGCACTTAGCTCCTTGCTCCCCTCTTTTTTTAATTTTCCTGAAACAGTATTGAATTTTTCATGTTGTCTGGATTTGCACATGAGTTGTTAAATCTCACAAAGCCCTGTTCCATCCCTTGTCCTTTCCCACCTCAACAGGTCACTGTAGTATAGGTGGACAGAAGCCAGGATAGGGTTGAAAACTGACCCACAGTTCAAGAAAAACAAAGCAAAGAGGGTAAAGTCATGATCAGACATTAGCTTGTGTTACTTTTGAGCACTTTTTTTCTATAACAATCAAAAACATGAATGATAAATTAGATGTTGAGAAATAACATGTTCTGAATTTTATTTTTAATGACTCCCTAAGGTGCAGAAGGGAATGCAGCCTTTTAAAAATGCTTCTCAGAGAATAAAGAGTTTAAAGACTATTGACATTTTCCAGATTCCAGCTGCTTCTTTACTATTTTGAAACAGATGAGCACGGTGGGCATTACAGAAAATGTGAAAGGGGATAACAAGAAGTTTGAGATCTGGTATAATGGCAGAGAAGAAGTCTACATAATTCAGGTAACAACAATCCTTTTTTGTCCAAGGACTATACTTCCTTTTGGTTGAATTGTTTTTAAGAAAGTTTTCCGTTTCATGACTTTCATTGTACTGTACACTCAAGAAATAATAGCCATTGGAAGTCTCATTGTTGCATTGGCACTGAAATTATCCATTTATCTAATTTTAAATTGTGAAAATGGTTGTGATTTGGGGTAGAGAGGAAATGAAGAGTGGAAAATTACTTGAAACACTAGACAGAAAAGCAAGGACAGGATTTTAGATTCATTTAGATTTCTGTGTCTTCTGCTTTGTTCAAAGCTGGGCACAATGTTCCAACTCATTGTGAAAATTGAGAGCAAATGTAGTTCAGGGCAGCCAAGTGATTGGCAGCATGCTTTAACTAGATCTGTTTGCCTTTTCCTCTTGTGTTCTCAGGCATCTTCTGTTGAACTGAAAAACACCTGGATTTCAGAGATTCGCAAAGTCCTGACAGGACAACTGGAAGCATGTAGAGGTAGGACACAGACAGTGAGATTTGATAGTGTTGCCTTCCTTCTGTAGCTGTTTTTGACAACATGGAGCTGGAATAAGTTACTGTGCTGTCCAGTATCACCAGGGAAATCAGATCTATCTGAGGATCAGTTGGGTGGTTGCAGCATTACTGGCATTGAAACTCTTGTCCTAATCAAAGAAAATGTCTTAGAACTTCAGAAATGGCATGAATTATGATTCCATTCACAGTTAGTGTGAGGAACATGATGTTCCTCTGTTCTTCTCAAGTTGCAACCCTAGAAACATCCATTTACATCAACATGTGAGATGGGGTCCCAGTATTCACTCTGTGCCTTCTCACAAGATGATAAAAGCTATCTGAGATACTATTCTGTTTGTGAGTAGGAATGGACAGTGTCCTAAAAGTAATTTTCCAGGCTCTCTGAGGACAAAAATCCAATAGCTGTGTTGACTACAGACTTTCCCTGAGCCCTGGCATTGCTTCTCACCTGACCTGTCATATTCTGCTTCTCTCATACACATGCCTCTCTTTAAAGCAATGCCAGCAAGGCCTCTCCACCCACATCCTACAGATTCCTAAGCAGACTTTGTCATAGCTGAAAACCTATGCCTATGCTTTAACTTCAGAGGTCACCTTTGTTTTAATTGTCTGTTTCAGAAAGACAATGAGTTCTTATAACCTCCTTAAGTGGGGGGAAAAAACTATGCACATTAGCCTCAGCAATTTAATCCAACCAATAACAATATACCTTTTACAATTCTTACTACTCAGGTCTTTTGTTACTATTATTGTCTTCATCCTTTCTCCTTTTTATTCTGAATTTCAATGTGGTCAGTTCATCAGGAACTGCTGTGGAAAGAATTCAAGATTCTTATAAGTGCATTTCCAGGACTCCATCTGGGGGCTTTCTGATATGGTTTCTAATATTTACTTCTGAAGTATAAAAGGTGGCTTTACTTAGAATACCACCAAAGAGAAGAGTAGCTTATGGAGAAAATGTATGTATGTAATAGGATGGAGTGCTAATTATCCATGTCTGTTTCTAGGCAAAGAAAATGAAGCTTGTATGTCACCCAGATGAGCATTTGTGAAATCTTTGTAGCATACAAGATCTGTATGCTAGAGTGACTATGCATTTTCCAGAGAAATCTATGCAGGAATCAAGACTGAAAGTTTTTGAAAACATATTTTTATGTTCTTTATTGTTTTGCCATAAGTTCATAGGGTCACAGAATATTTCAGGTTTCAAAGGACCTCAGGACATCAGAGTCCAGCATCCTGCTCAATACAGAGTCAGTTATTGGTCAAACCTGGTTACTAAAGACTTTATCCAGTCTGATCTTGAGAAAATCCAAAGATGACATTCATCCTACTCTATGAGTAAAGTCAATTTTTCCTTCATTGTGAATCCAGCTGAACAGCAGTCAGAGGGTAGAAATAGTATCTTATATGCTATTGCAACTCTTCCCCTTGCCTTTTCCCTAATGATCACATGAATCTAAGTCCTTATTACAGTACTGATGACAGGAAGCAAATGCTTTGTCTTGTGTTTTTAAACAGTTGTTTCTATTTCCATGACTCATGAAAGAAGAAGCCTTAATTTATGCTTAATCCAAGACTCGATATTTCTCCAACTGTGTGTTGTTATGAGAGAAGGAAGAGGGATACATTTGTTTGTCTGGGCTGTTTTTAATGACTGTTGTTAGGAGTTGCAGAGGGAGCTGGAATGTTTGAAGGAACCAGGTGAGATGAATGAGTGAGTAAAGGGCAAAGAAGGTGGCCAAAGGTATGTGATAAATAGTTTAACATACAGGTCATTAGTGTCCAAATACTTAGTATATATACACCCCCTATCATATATTGCAGTGAGCATGAAAGGCTAACAAAGCTTTGGGTAACACCTTAATTCCCCAATCCCAAAGAGCATTAATTGTCCCTTGCAGGCAAAGGAATTATGGATGCAATTTAAGGGATTTGTGAAAGGCTGTGAATCAGTTGACAAAACCAGGAATGAAGCTACTTCTGACTCCCCACCCGGAGTTCCTCTTTCTCCCAGCATTCCCACCCACAAAAGACTTTGTTAAGTTTAATCTTTCAGTACTGCCTCTGTCCCTTTGTTCTCCTTTCATTAACAGGAGCTTTATCTACTTTTAGAGTGAAATAGCCCTAGGATCTGAGAGTTTCAAAGCAGCTCCTTCCATTGCTTTCTTACTTCTCAGTATCTGATTCTTCTGGCCCTGAAAGCCAGGTTGTCAGCATCTTTCTTACCATCTTTCTCCACTCAGCGTTTACCTGACACAGGTGCAAATGAGTCTGTTGCTACCATGAATCTGTGCCAAAAGAGTGAACAGGTGGGTGGCATCTGAACCTTTTATTATTTCTGTTTGTTCAAGATGCTGAGCAAAAGCATGCTCCGGAGACATGGGGATATATTCTACTAGATGGCTGCATGTGTAAACAGACTGATGTACATGTGTACTAAATCCAGAAAAAGCTGTACAAAACTTGTATTGTATTCTGAGAAAAATGCCAATATGTTCATTCTCTAGATCCATATTGTGCATAAGCTAGGAAGAGGTACAGAGGAAAGAGAAGGTAGTAGGGGGAGAAACCTCTTCTACATGGGTAGAAGAGCTGTTTGAGTGAGCTACATTTTCAGCCTTTAATACCATTATATGCCTTTCTATTCAAGTACAAGTATTCCATTTTTATTGCAGCAGCAGTCAAAATCTCTCCTATTTGTCTCTCTCTTTACCTTCTATGCGAACAAGGAAGCAATTTACACAAATTGGAGCAATGCCTTTTTACTTTTTCTTTAACAGAAGCAAGTCAACTTCACCAAAGAATCACTGAGAGTGTATACCATGCACCAATGGATTCCTCCAATGCAAGCAGGTAAACACAGCTATCATGGCATATCAGGACCAAGATTTGTCTTGCCTTTCTCCTTTTGCAGTACATAAATTCTCAGTGTTCTATGCTTAGCTTCCTGGATATGACTTACTATATTATCTTCAAATTCTTTAAAGACATGTAAATGCAGATCAACATTTTGCTCATGAGGAAACTAAAATCACAATGCAGAAGTCATTTCAAAGATGATCATTTGGTTTTGCAAAAGAACCATATGCTCCAGATTAACTCAAGTTTAGATGAAATGTATTGGAACATTTCCAGGAGCTGTCAGCAAATTTTTGTAATGACCCAATTGCTGGACAAGTTTAATGCAAGTTGGTATGGGATATTAATGTAGAATTTTAGCAGGATCAACTACACCAAGAGATCCCAAGTAAACGAGCCAGACTTTGAGAGTTGGACAACTCAGTGCAAGAAATTTTAAACAGATGTAGTGCTGTTAATCCTGCACCATATTTTCTCTAAGCTTGGTTACATTTGCTTTGTTTAAGGTTTAAGCTGAAAAGGCTTAAGGGTGAAAAATCTTTCAGCAAAACTACCTCGGGGATAGAAGAAAATTATTCCAGTAAAATATGAAATGCAGTCACAAAAATATTTCAAATCAATCCAGATGTATATGCCTCTTAGAAGACTCTTAAAGTGAAAAATTTCAGAGCAGAAATTAAAGACAAAATATGTTGACAGAAAATTAATTAACTCCAGGAAGAAAGGCCATGTGATTAGCTATTCGTTCTTGAGTGGATTAAACCAAAGGAAAAATGAAATGTTTGTTATCCTCACTCTGCCAACTACCGCAGAGAAGGAGAGGTTAGATGCAACTGCTTCAAATATTGGGGTTTTATAGGAACAGGAAGAATATCATAAGTCTTCATGAAAGAACAATGTTCTAGGCTTTCATGAATGAAACAAAGTTCGTGGTGTCCTACTGGCTACTGTAAGCAAAGGCCACCTTGATCCTTTGTAATATCCTTTGTAATATGTGTCTCAGAGAGAAGCAGGGACTGGGGAGCTGCAGCACAAGGTGGCTTTGCTCTGTCTGATGTGATCCAGAACTCTTTGGACTGTGGAGCCCCTTCTGCAGCCTGTTTTGGGATGCTGGGAGGAGGCAAGGAGAGGAAGAAAGAAGCTAGACTTGTGATAGCCACCCATGTGGGCATAGTCTGTGTTTATGACTGACATGACTAAGCACACCCAGTTGTGAAAGGCACTACAAGTCAGCCAGTGGCAGACAGTATTAGGTAACCAGAATTAGCAGCCAGCATCATCAGTGCTCAGTCAGTGGTTGGAGGTTAATTAATTATTAAGATTTTATCTAACCAACAGACACCCTCTCCTGGGTTGGCCACGTGTAACAGTGACTCTACTTATTAAGAATTATTTTTTATAATTTATTATAAATTAAGAATTAGCAAACTTGTACTGTAACATCGGGGAACTCTGTTTTCAGGATGCTTTCCCCTCCCTGAGCATCCTTTGTCATTTGTTCAATGATGAAGACTATCCCTTTACTTGCTTATATGCCACTGCAGCACTTAGAGCTGCATTTCCATGAGATAAGGTAGGGCTGGGCTGACTCATGAGTGGTGCTGAGGTGTTGGCAAAGGGACACGTGGAGTCAGTGTCCTTAATACAGGTGGTTATTGAATGTCTCTGAGTCCTGTTCAATCTATTCAAATTCTCTCTGTAAATTCTTCCCCAAAGTTTCAGGTTAGTCCCAAAATGAGATGTCCCGTGATATTTATTGCTGCTGTATCTCAAGGGATGGCTGCTGCATTTCAGAGATAATGAAATGATCCGTTTGTATTATTTTCTAATCTATTTAAACATATGAAACTTAAATATACCATCGTTCTAACTGTTTCACTATCTGCTTTGTTGGAAGTGACTGATTCAGTCATACATCCATGTAAAAATATCCCTTGCACATGATATATGTACAGTTTTACTACAGATGCTGTTTCAGAGAAGCTGATGTGCTTTCTTGGTGTCTTTGTCACAGCTGTAAATCTTTAACTCTGTCAGCTGCATGTTTCACGTTTATCTCAGCCTAGCTGGGAAGGAACAGAGAAAAAAGGATAAGGAAATATGAGTGTGCTTTGGATTTGGTCCCATATTTATTTTGACCCCCATTTTGTACCTGACATAAGGCTGCAAAATCACGTTTTGATTCAGGACAGGAGGTAACAGGCCTCTGTCAAGGTTCCATCAAAAACAGGTCAGAGGTTCAAACAAAAAGCAGTGAGTCCCAGGCTGCCTGTAGTTATAAAAGGTATTCACATATCTCTTGTATTCCAAATGTTTTAAAGTTTTTAATGATATCTTGCACCTTCTCTTACAGCAAAACAAACCATTTGAATGTTAAGTACAACAGTTCATATGTTAATTCTAAACATAATGTCATTGCTGATATGTTAATAACTAGCATTTGGGGAAAGAATATTTGAAATGTGTAGATACAATGAAATGTGTGGAGCAGTCTGCCAAAGGTAACAGTCTGCCAAAGATAACAGTCACACCCAGACTAAACCACCAGACATTTGCAAAACAATAAAGATAAGAACCATGAGAAAACCTTTCAGCTTGAATACCTTATAAACCTGGGGTGGGGGATGCTCCCACTAAGGATTACAAGGCCAGTACCTGTGCAAATCTGGCAAGATGCATGTCCTTATCTGTGGTTCAGCTATAGACAGGGATATCCTGCTTGGATTCCTATTTTCAAAGAGCAGAAGAAACAGAAGTTGGGAGATCGTGGAGCCACTGGAATCTCTATGTTCCTCTACGCATGGTATGACCTCTACATGCCATCTGGTACACATTTCTCTCCTGAGGTCAAATATACTTCTGCAAAGGATGGAGAACTGGGGTCTACTTTTCTAACCTGGTTTCCCACTCCTTCTGTCCAAATCTGTTGGATTTACAGAAAAGGCTTCTGCAGAGAACCAGCTTGTTCCTCCATTTTTCCCTTTTCAACTCTGGCTAAGCACATCCCTTATTATACGGCATGGAAAGGAGGCAAGAGTGAGAATGACTTTTCCCATGATACATACCTGCACAGATGCAGAATTTATAATATAAGATGCAGAATTTTAAAACCTGACCTTTATTCCTTTGGCTTCCATATCTGAGGGTAAAAAAGAGTACTTACTGCTCAGTGCTCCATCAGGTATTAACCAGGAATGTAACTATTTTTGTATTTCATTTGTCCAAAGGTATAGCAGGAAGTCATCAAGTATATATGAAAACAAATCTGAGACATCAAATGTGGAAGCATCTAACAATAAAAACAGGAATTCCAGTCCCAGCGCAAGACAAAAGAGAGGTAGGAGTTCTGAGACAGAGCTTTTTGCTTCCAATGGCTAATATTTTTATTTTTGCACATTTATTTCTGGAGTTTTATGAAGATACTTTAAAAGTATGTTGTTTAAACCCCCCAAAGAAGTGCTATAAAGCTGAGTGACTGTGCTATGAAACTTCCTGAACAGCAGTTTAGGATTTTTTAAGTGTGCGTCCTGATGCATTGCAGTGCTGTTTATACAACTTGTGTTTTTAAAAAAATAGAATTTGGGGGACAATAGCATGCGTATTTTAACCTCCTATATCCTGGCTAAGTTAGTTTCTAGTCATATTTATTTTTAAGACTATGGACTTCACTAATTTTTTTTGCCTCCTCTGTGTATACTAAATAAATACACATCTGGTCACAGAAAGTCCCTCCATTATTTGAGGACATGAATAAAATAGATGCATTCTATACAATGTAGGTTAAAATGAACAATAAAAAGAAACTGGATCTCATCTGGTAGTAGCAGGAACAGAAAACATTTAAACAGCAGTTTCTCTTTTAGGTAGTATTTTGAAAGGCTTTTATAATAGAAAAAAGAAAATTGTGAGGTCTGAAGAGATTTATGTCCAAATTAGGCTTGAAGTAATAGCAGGCCCCTGTATAAATAGAGATGGTTTAAAAAAAAAAAGTGGAATACTTTTTCCTTTGAAAAATAGGCTATTCACCAAATGATTTTTCATTGCAATGTTTTCATTCTGGGGAGAAAGTTAAGGATTCTTCTTTAAAAAAATCCAATGTTAAAAATCTGTTTCAGTAAAATTTCCTTTTTTTATAAATATAGACTTTTTAAAAAATTAAACAAGTTGAAAAGCAGGCTTTCATTTGAAATTCATAAACCTTCATTTCAAAATAAACAGAAAAATTATTAATGTTTTTAACTGATCCAGTGTGAGAACTGGGATCACCCTATGTGCTGATTTTCATTCTTCTGTCTTCTGCTTTTCCATGACCTTTCCTCAGGGCTCTCGCTGTAATTCCTGCTAGCTCAGCTGAGAGCCTTCTCATCCTCTGGTATGTGGCTGCTCCTGCAAAGCTGAGCAGTGTGTCACCGTTTTGTGATTCAGGGTGTGCCTGTGCATCCTGGGCTGCAAAACACACTGTGCTGAGAGCCAGTGGAAAAGCTTATCTGACTCTCGATTTCCCACTGAGATTTCTTGTGTCCTTTGAGGCACCTCTAGCCGGGACTGTGCAGTCTTAAAAATGAACAGTTAGGTTCTGCTTTCAAAGATGTAGAGGAATCCTGCCCTCTGGGGAGGGCATGGCTGTGCTAGCCCGCAGTACACAAGCAGCATAGTCTGGTGCTCTGCCAAAACTGTCTCTCTTGTGCCACCTACTGACTGTAATACTCCCGATATCTATGTAGTTAATGTGAACACATCATTTTGAAATACTGTTTTCTACGTACAGAGGGGGAGGGCACTACTGGCAAGCTATTTCAGTCTCATTATTTTTATGGATAACTGCCTGTGACTGAATTATCTACATATGAACCAGTTTTGTGTGGACCTGACTGGTAGATTCACTGACTTGAAGCTATATGGGAGCCATGTCCTGCAGGAAACTCTGGAGTGACTCCACAGTTGTCTTGGGGATGTTGTCCCAGGCTTTAACTACCTTCACAGTAAAAAAGTGTTTTTCATATTTTTTTAATGGAATTTTCCATATTTCAGTTTGTGCCCATTGCCTCTCTCATTCTATCACTGGGCTCCGCTAAGAAGTGTTTGGCTTAATCTTCTTTACTTGATAAAATCCCTCTGAGCCTTTTCTTCTCCAAGGTGAACAATCCCAGCCCTCTCACTCTTTATTCATGTCAGCTACTGCAATCCCTTAATCAGCTTCATGGCCTTTCACTGAATTCACTCACATATCTCCATGTCTCTCTTGTCCTGCGGAGGCCAGGAAAGGACACAGCACTCCAGGTGTCTTGGCATTATCTTCCTGGACCTGCTGGCGAGGCCTTGCCTATTGCCGCCCAGGATGCTGTTGGTCTTCTTTGCCACAAGTACCCATTGCAGGCTCATTTTCAACCTGTTGCCCATGAGGGCCTTGTCCTTTTTGTGTTTGGAAATGATTTCCAGGGTTATTTGGTATCCTGCAGAATGAAGGATAAGACTTGAAATAACTCAGGTGGAGACAACATGTCTTTAGAGACCAGAGTCTAATGATTGGCTGGTGCTGAGAAGCTGTTGGGCTTATGAAATCCTAAGGGGTCTCTCAGCGAAATGATAAAATAGCATAGCTGAAGAACTAACATACAAACCCACCCCCTCCACTTATGCACTGTTGTACTTGCTGCATGGCTCTGATAATGAAATACTGTGGGTTTTCTTCCTTTATGCAAGCAGAAAGTAAATGTATTTTATTCACCAGTTTCTGGATTCTTTAAAAGCTACAGTATCCTTACAAAGATTGCCTCACACTGGGAGCAGATGTGGCAAGGAATGGCTCTCAGGCCAACACACACAGTCTGAAAGTCAAATGCTTGCCAGTGCACCCATGGGCAGGTGCTCTGCTGCTGAAACCACGACTTAGTAGTGGTTCCTCAGCAGGTACACCTGCCTGGTCCAAAGCTGGTGTCAGGCCACTGGGTAGGAGGAGCTGAACCCCACCAAAACAATACTTCTGTATTGTTAAATATCTGTTCACCTCACACCCACCTGAGCATGCAGGCATCTCAACTCCTGGTTTGTCTTGGCTGCAAATCAGGAAGTGATGGAATGCGCTTTCTTTTGGAAGCACAGCTTGTCTGTCTGTTGCTGGTCTGTCAGGGTGGATTCGCTGTCTCTTCATGTTCCCTTTGTACTCCTGGTCTTTATTTTTACCTCTAATGATTTTCACTTGGCTATGTATGAAATAAAGAGGAAGAAAAAGCTGTTGGTTAAATCCTAAGGCACAGAACCAGGCAGCCAACACACAGCTTTTTTCCTGCTCCTTTGCCATCTATCTTCTGTGTGTTACCTGCCCGCACAAAGAAAGGGGCAGATGCAGAATTTGGCAGGATTGAGTGGATATGGGGGCTTTGATCTAGGTCCACCTGTTTCCTGCAGTGTGAGTAACTGAGCACCTTTCAAACCCAGAGTCTCAGGTCCTAGATCCATCTGTGATTTATCTCTATAAAGGCAACTGTCAGGCAGCATGGCTGGCTTATCCATGTGTGAACCTGGCATGTAAGCTTTGCTAGCATGGCAATCCTTATATTCCAGCAAATCATGAGAGAAAATGCATGACTATATGCCAGCTTCAGAGGCTGTTAGAAAGACTTCAGCAGGTAAGGCTGAGAGCATATCAGCCACAGAGCTGATGATGGGGACTCTTCAGTGATGGTACTGGAGAGCAAAAATGGGACTGCTTGCAACACCTGCTGTCTGTCCATGTGCTGCACTGCAAGGATTCTTCTCTTATTTCTCTCTACAACCTTGCTGTTCCAGCCACAGTGTTTTCATACTAAAAGACACTAGATCCTTTTTAATGAGCTTGCTGCTAAGCTGTATTTTCCTTTGATGAGAGGTACATCCCTTCACCTGTTTTTCTTTGGTTTTGTTTTGTTGTTGTTGTTCTCCATTAAAATACAGTGAGCCAAACTCAACCCAGGGGCTCTGTTTGGCTTATCTGGTTTAACCACCCTGACCCCATATCACCTTTCTGATTGATTAGCTCTTGCTCAGGCTTGAACTGAATCAAAATTTATTTGTTTGTTTCTTTTCAGTTGTCATCTAGTGCTAACCTTTCCTTTCCCATAAGCTGAACAGCTGACCCTTCCTTCCTTATTTCTCTTCCCTCTCCCTCTCTCTCCTAGTTGATGCTTCCACCAGCCTTAACCTTGAGCGCACAGCGCTTGCTAGAAAGCGATTCACATTGCAAGGTCTTTCCAACCGCAGAGCTCCACCCAAAGGTAAAATCACCGCACACAGCATTTGGTCTTTAGCCATCTGTCTCCTGCACTCCCACAGTGTTCTCTCCATCCCATAGTGCCAACCATCACTATTTCCTGAAGTGCTGCCGCATCTCACCAAAATGCTCCTGTATCATGTACACACATGGCTTCTCTTCTCAAAGACACTGTTAACAAAAATTGCTCCTATGGCACTGTTGGCAAGGCACTTTGAGATGAATGGCTGGGTCTTTTACTGGTGCACAGTGCAAATAGCATTTATTTCCAGTTTCTCTCAAGGTCCAAAGTGTGAACTTGTTTTAAACCACCAACCTAACTTCTTTCAGCAATTTACTTACTTGAAGGGAAGTAAACAACATCTCTGTGTTGAGCTACATGAGGTTCTCATGTGTTAAATTGTTCATTGGTTGGACCTCTCTGTTTTTTCACATGTTGCTCAGTCATGGCCTAGTGGTTACTCTGGAGAACCAGAATTCAGAAGATGTGGGGTTTATTGGCATTTCTACTAAGTTATATGACACTGTAAAATAGTGTGTTCGGAGTCTTTGCGCATAAAGATTTAGAAGATACTTAATATCTACCAGTAGAGAGCATTGCATGTTCCTGTGATGGCTGTACAAGGAAGAGACTTCAGAGAAAAGAAAGAAATGTGAATAGAAATTAAATCGAATAACTATTTACAGATACTTTCTGGAAAGATAATAGAATTACTCTTTTTATAGTTATTATATGGCTTTTCTTCTGTCTTCTGATAAATAATGTTTCTTATGTGAGACAAAGGGTTAGAGCATCAAAAGAGGAAGAAGCAAGATGAAAGAATAAAAAGAGAAATACAGAAGCATTAAATTAGAGTGTTATAAAGTAGATGAGAATATACCAAGAGCCAGCGCAGCTATAAGATTCTAGGTGCAAAGTTAAGGCTGCACTTGATAGTAAGATCCAATATGGACAAACCAGTTCAATATTCTGAATACAAAAAGGGAGTGGTTTTCAGATCCTGTGACTTGAGGACATTACAAAATACAGATTTCAGAATGCAGGATAATGTAACTTGAGTGAGTTTGGATTTACAGTTTTGGTTTGGACCTCTTTTGGTCTTTTATCTGAATTTTTCTTATCATGTGAAATGTCTTGCATTGTATTCAGTGTTCCAGAGAGCAAAGCACAGCTCAGAAGAGTTCATACCCCCTAATCTGTAGGCACCCTCAGCTCAAGTCTCACTGGGTCTGGTTACTTGAGATTCCTGTGAAACACCTCCATTACACGGAGTCCCATTTCAGTTTGTTATGCTGTTCAGTTACTAATCTGGTCCTGGAGTAGAGGAAATGAGTTGGCAAATAGGCTGGATGATTTGCAGAGTGTGGTCATTTCTGCAGGGAGTGACAACACAAAGCCAAGTTGGCACTATAGGGACTGGCTGTTGTTAAGGCAGATCAGAAACCGTGAGAAGGTAACAGGGAAATTGTTGCAATAAGCGTGTCCTGCTCTTGACTCCTTTGAGGATTCATTACTGGTTCAGACCCACTGTGTCTGTTCATGTCCAGAATACATGGGAATGAAACAGAAGATTTAAACTATAAAATAACAAGACTAGCCAGAGGAAAAACAAGATTGCCTGATGGATATCAACTGGTAGTGGAGTATGGATGCTCAAAGCATTGCTGAACTGTCTGCCCAGGCTGGATGTGATGGGGTAGAAAATATTTTATATAAGCACATTGGCATGTTGGACAAAGAAATGCTGGAAGAGAAATTCTACCATCTTGCACATCATCAGTGCAGAGACCGCCAAGGCAGCTATACCAGAACTGGCACGAAGGTGTATGGAAGATCACACTTGTAGCAGTCTGTATCTCCCTACCCTTGGGTCAGCATTAGCTGTCCTGGTTTGCAGAGCTAAGTTCATATTTCTTGGGATTGTCACAGGGTCTCTAAGAGCTGCATGATGTGGTGTAAATGTAACTCAAAACCTTAATTATAAAGTGAAAATTTCTTTGTATTTTAATGAGGGCAGCTGCAGCAACCTAAGCTGGAGTCATCCACTGTAATTACCGCTGAGACCAGAGTTTAACCTCGTCTTTCCCCTTTTTGGGGACATGTGAATAAGGATGTGCTTGAATATATGTCCTTTTATGAGTAAATTGATAAGGAAGTGAATTGGCAGATACAGAATTTACAGCCTTTTTACAGCAGCCATTCTACAGTTAAAATTGCACTAAGATTTTAAGGAGCTAGTATGGTTTCCTGATGTTTTGGCATAATAAGACATTCTAGGAATTGCAGTTTAACCAATCACATTAATTTCAGCTCCACTGGAAACATGTGAGTGTGACATTTACTAGGCAGAAATAAGACAAAGTAAAGAGGAATGTTTTGTAACTGAACATTAAAATAAGGAAATGTGAAGATGAGGGATGGGAAAGACAATTTTAAGATCGCTGGTAAGGAAATCTTCATGGTAGTGTAGTTATGCAGAGGATATTTAAACCCAAAATATAAAATCACCTGAAACTTATTTTACTCCAGTGCTGTATGTCAGTTTACCGGGGGGGGGCGGAGGGAGAGAGAAAAGAAGATAAATATGGTAAGAGAAAGGAGACAATTGGAATAGAAAAAGCGCTCTGAATCATAGGAATCACAGGCACCATCTCAGAATATCTGGGCTAAGATTCCACAAAGCACATAAGCATGTGCTTCAAAGAGTTTTGTGTTAAATACCTCTTCATCTATTGCAGGATTTTTTTCAGTAAAAATAGAAAAAAATGTTTAATATTTACATAAATATTTCTTTGATATTTTTAAAAATCAAACCACGAAATTCACAAATAGTTTTTGAGAAATCTGAAAACCTTCAATAGAATATTTAGAGCCATGTCTAATGCCATTTTCAATTGAGATTGTACCCTGGTAGAGTTAAATGTTCAAGTATCTTAGTGAAACAAAGATGTGAAACACATGAATAGCTTTACTTATGTCTCAGTGGAAAATATTCACTTGACTAATGCAGCACATGTGCTTAGAATGTTTTTAGCAGAAGAGACTAAAAAGTTAATCCTGAAATATTTGTAAGCAAGAAACTTTTTCTCCCGGGTGGTGCTGCTGTAGTTAGTAGGTGCAAGAAGTGTACTGATGTGCTTGTAGATGTGCAGACACAATCTCTTAAGAGCTACATAAAGACATTGAATTGTTTTGAAATGGGTGCTCTCTGAAACTAGCTGACAGTTCATTTATTATGAAATATTTTGAGTCAAAAATGCCACTCACATCTTATAGTGAAATCTGGAGAAGCTGTGTCTTCACTCCTGAGTGGACTTTGAGAAAAGACATGATCCTAATTAGAACAAACAAACAAAAAAAAAAGCTCTGTTGCCTTCACTTTCTCCAAGCTGATTTACACCGCTTTACCATGTCCTAGGTACAAATGGAGGCTCAGAGAGTGCTTTCAGGCATCCACACAGTTAATTTCTAGAAATCACAAATGTGAACTTCAAATCATTCTTGTTTGGTTTTCAGTGTATTTCAGTAGTCACAGAACAATCAGTTCCATGTCTAAAATAATCCAAACCTCACCTGTAGACACACACACCATTCTAACCATCATGCTCATCTCCCTGTGTTTTGTAGCTGTACTTAGACACTAGTTTATAGAATCATAGAATCATAGAATCATGGAATAGTTAGGGTTGGAAAGGACCTTAAGATCATCTAGTTCCAGCCTCCCTGCCATGGGCAAGGACACCACCCACTAACCTATGTTGCCCAAGGCTCTGTCCAGCCTGGCCTTGAACACCACCAGGGTTGAAGCATTCACAGCTTCCTTGGGCAACCCATTCCAGTGCCTCACCACCCTCACTGTAAAGAACTTCTTCCTTATATCTAATCTAAACTTCCCCTGTTTAAGTTTAAAGTTCAGTTGGTTGCTAAAATATTAATTGACATAAGTCTCATTTCTGAAGTATTAAAACTGGTGCAATTGGAATTGCTTTGAAAATAAGTTCATATAAACTCTTTTCATTTTCTTGAGGGTATTTTGCTGGCTGTTTTAGAGGAGCAACATACTTTTTATTTACCCTTTTCTAGCTGCTGCTTTACTTTGGACATCTTTTACCCTCAGTGCTTATTAACCTCTAATCCTGCCCTGCATTGCATCTGTCTATTCTCCCAGATCCAGAATCTAAGGAAAGAGAAGTTACCCGTCGCTTTTCCCTAGCTTCCTCCATCAGCACCTCAGTTAATGCTTCTGCTGTGACCAAAGGTATTGTCATGCTGCTTGCTTAGCTACCCTTCTCC
>NW_009925897.1:0-38230 GCF_000696875.1 Nestor notabilis | reverse complement strand
CCTGCTGACTGATATATATACTGCCAAATGCTGTTCACAGAGTGAGTGCATCAGGCTCAAATTCCACAAATGCAAGAGGTACCAGTAGAAGAAGTGTCAGGATCAGTGTAACACCTGCAGAGAGGCAGACTATGACATTCTGAATGTCTGTCAAGGTGTGCTGCCAGTGCACACAGTGACTCTTCTCAGTTTCTCCATAATAGGCTTTAAAGAGTGATGCTAATTTCCATGGAAACTGTCTTAATTTTTGGCTGATGTGGGATTAGGTTTTCCAACTTCTGCCTTGTTCAGATTAACTGCAACTCAATAGAAATTATTTCTGCATTTTCTTGAAGCTGTTCAGGAATTTTGCTTTTGAGGAGAGAAACTTCTCACTTCATAGCAGATATCAGATGGTAAGAAAGCCTGAAATCAAGCCAAAAATGGAGTAGCAATAGATGCATATTTAGCATAATCACAGTTATGATTAGAAATTGTTTTTGCAAGGACATTTTTGGGCATGTGTAATGGAGCTAGGTGCCCAGACTGCATTGAATTCTATGTGGTTTATGTGGAAATTTATCAGTTTTATTTTTTAGCTCAAATTATTTTGAAAAAAGGTACTTTTACAAAATTTACTTTAAGTTACTGCACTAGTGCCTAGATTTAAACTCAAAAGCAACCCATGGGACTGTAGGAACCTATGCCTACGTGTCAGAGTTACTTCTGATAATAGAACATATGGTCTTACATCAAATTCTGAATATATTGTCCTTCAGCAGTTCCTGGAACGAAGTGGAGGAACTGAATTGCATGTTTAAGATTTGCAGGGCAATTCACAAACCAAATTAGAAGGAAAAATGGCTGAATGCATTTGTATAAAAATATTTGTTATATATTTGTCAGGAAGAAGTTTGCACAGCGTTTAGTGTATTCTAAATAGTTGTGAAGGGTATAAACCATATCCTTTGCTGTGCAATGGAGCAGTCATGAAACGAGATTGTGGTGGGGTTCATTGGCAGAGGAAGGATGTGATATTACCACTACCTACAAATGTTTCTTTGCCAACTTCTTTAGACCATAACACTAAAACATCACCAGATAGAAATGATTGGCATAGAATAGGAGAAGACATTTTCATAGCTTTCTGTCCTCGGCAACAACTTCAGACGTACATGATCAGTTACTAAGTTACAGGAAGACACAATTATTTCCTAATATTTATTAGCAAAGCTGGGGAACACAGAAAGCAGCATATATGCACAAAGAGAAAGGGCATACAGGATTGTTCTTTAGTGTGGTTTATCAAAAACAGTATGTGTGAATTATATTGAAATTCAAACTTCGTTACAGTTTCGTATTAAAAAATCCTGTCCTAGGATCCTGTCCACCATAAGACTGTTGGCAATTTCTTGGAATGCTCAGAAAACTGCTTTTGTAATGATTTTAAAAACAAAGGGTGTGGGGGTGGGAAATCAGTGATTTTCCATTAAATGTTTTATTTACTGCATCTGCTTTAAGAAAATATTTCAGTTTAAAAAAGAACTGAAGCCTGACTTGTCTCAGCATCAGCCAAATGCAGGTCTAGCTGGGGTGTTTGGATGCAAGGCTACTGCATACTGCTGCATGCTGATCCTCACTGCTAACAGTTCAGCTCCATCACATCACCAGTCCTCCACATGTGGAGTCAGGATACAGGAGGAGGACTTGTGATGGATGCCCTCCACATCAGTGCGGCGTTAAGTGCTGGCTTTTGTGGGCTCATCCCTGCCAGCCTCATGGGTAGAAAGCTTTTGATTATGACTCAGTCTGGTTAGTGCCATCTCCTGGACAAGAGTGAGAGAAAACATTCGTGTTGATTTGAAGCAGATACACTTAGTTACTGTCCACTGTCTTGTAAAAAGGAGTCTGGTTCCTGTCCACATCACAGAAGTTAATCTTCACCACCTAGAATTTAGGGGTTGATCATTCTTCTGAGTGTGATGGAAAGTATTAGGCAGGTAGTGTTTCTAGGAAATGGGAAAGCAAGTTTCTCCTTTAACAGTATTTACAGCCTTATGACTCTGCAAACTTCACACAGGTCCCCTTGTTCCTGCAGTTAAAGTCAAGAGACATGAAATAAAGAGTGACCCAACTCCCCTGGGGTTTGAAGGTATGAGTGTTTCCATCCTGCATGAAAATTTGTTTGGCAATATTTTGATATTATTCACTGGATTCACATCTCATCACTGCTAGCAGACAACACTGCAGTCCATTAGGGGCTTGGTGTCAGTTATCTGTTTAACTATGATAAACACAGCTTGTCACCCCCCTTGCCTGTCCCCTGCACTCATATTACATTTACCAACTTCCACCTAGGGATGGGCCTAAAATAAAACCCTAATTCTCTGCCTGTTTGGGGAAGTGATGTCTAGAATATCATCTGGATCTGGACTTTCTGCCTGGCTTTTACCTCACTCCATAGAGTGCAGCAGCAGAGAGCCAACTTTTCACTTTCACCTGCAGTCTGGTTGCTTGCATCTATCTTCCCTTGTTAGTGTCTACACCTAGTAAGAGAAGCAGGAGCCATGTGCGTTAAGACTTCAGGAGAGGCTAGACTGCATTAATATCCATTTAAGGTGCAGTGTTTCATTTCAGCCAAGCAGAATTTCTACCTATTTCTTGCAGCAGATTCATCAATTACTGTTTAATAAACAATACCAAAGAGTTCAGCCACTGGAAGATCAATAGCTTCCATTGTCAGCTTTCCCGTTTACATGAGCATTTGCCATCATGTGTTGTCTTGTTGGGCACAGGCAGTCAGGTACCCCTGCTGCAGGACAGGGAGGAGAGAGATACAGACTGAGGAATCCTTTCTTAGGATTGCGTTAATCGTACAAAACTTTGGTAGAAAGGGCAGGGGGCCAGATCAGTGATGGAATCAGTGACATATCAGAGCTATCTTCTATGTCTCTCTCAGCAGAAGAGAAGACTGGAACAGAGAGGTCGGAAGAGACAATTCAGAGAGCAGAGGAAACAGCAGTTTTGCTGTTTGCAGAGTATGTCCTTTTGCCAGTGACCACAGCACTACATTTTGAATCATCCTGGTAGCCAGTACCAGAGTTTCCCAAACTGTGCTCTTTATATCTCACTTTCGTCACTGGCAGATACTTCTGATCCAGCAAACTGTGACTGCAGAGGTAGAGAGTATTTCAAGGTGCAAGTACTGTCCACAGGACAGAGCTGAGTTGATCCTCACTACTTAAAACATGATCCTACTGCACAACATCCCTCACCAAACTGAGTGGGAAACAATGAACATTAGCATCCCTTTACCAGGAGATACTGCTGCTCTTGCCAGAGCTCTGACAGAGTTAATAACACAAAGGATTTGATGTTCTTGGGTAAAAACTTCCCCCACAAAACTGCATTGCATTCATCAAGAGTGAAATCATTCATTCCTGGCTGGACAGGAGAGACTCCCTGGTCCCGTTTCATTGCTGTATGGATGAGCATCAAAATCATATACCATCACTCACAGAATGATTTGAAATGCTGCAAGGAAAATATGTTAAAAATGTGTACGGAAGCTGTAGTGAAATAGAACACTGCACTGTTCACCCAGAAATAAATTTCCTTAATTAACATCAATATTTCTGTTTGACTCACTTGGCTGTTTGCTGTCCTTCTCAGACTTACAGTTTTTCTGTGGAATGCTGCTGTCTTTTCACTCATTTGTGCTGGTCACGTGTCTCCTCTTTAATAACTGTTGCACCCCAGTCCACCTGTTTGTTAAAGGGACTACCAGTTGCAGAGGTGGTACAGGAATTCACTTCGTACTGGTTGTCTGGTCACTGTTTAACCCTGAAGACACAAATTGTACTTCCTGTCACAGATGCTTTTGAGAACACCATATTGGCCCAGACTAAATGTAATACCGGTTCCACCATGAGACCTGTACCTAGATCTGCTTCACAGACAGGTAAACAAAATTAAAACATTTATCATCTCAATTTGAGAGTGTAATATAATTTATGATAATATTTACTCTCTTTCACTTCAAGAGATTTTTCTTTTTTAATGAGCATTATTTCCTGTGAAAGCAATGAAAGAACAAGCTTGGATCACTAGCAGGAAGTGAAACAATGTCCCAGATTCTGGTTTTCTGTAAGTCAGGCACAGCTGAAAATTATTTTAATTGATGTCAGCTCACAATTTGATCTGTGTTATTTTATAGCTTGAATTAGGTACATAATACTTAGGCTATTTCTTAGTCTCTGAAATTAGAATAGCAATTTCTATGGAAAAGGAAGGCTGATGCATATATTTATAAGGAATCCTTGCTGTTCAGGTTTCTGCCTTGGATGCTTTCTACAGATGACAGCTGCAAAAGATAGCTGCAACTTTGTCTGAGCAGAAGAGAGAGAGATTTTTCTTTTGCTTTTTGTAGCCCAACCTGTGAATTTGAACTAAAATTGCTGTAATGGTTTGGAGCTAGATAGCATCAATGTATTCTTGTACATTTAGACAGTTGCTGGTATTTTGCTGGTGTGATTCAGCTGATACTGATACAGATATGGGATTCAGTTCTATATGCTGCATGGTCTGTAACTGAAATAGTTTTTTCTGTCTTAAAACTCTGTTGGTATAGACCTTGGCAGGGACTCTCACAACCTAGTCTATGAATGCCACTTCGGTGGCTAGTTTTCAACTTGAAAAGTTCAGATGATCTAACAATAGCTGTAGGCTTATAACTGGGGATGTTGCTCTGCTGGAGGAAGGTCACTGTTTCTCTTGTAACCGAATTTGGCATTTGGGGCAGTCACAGCCCCAGTGTAAGAGGAGGGAGAAGAGGCTGCAGAACTGCATGACCACAAGTTGCACCAACCAGTGCCTGTAACAGGGAGGATGTGCACGGGGAGGGATTAAATAAATTGGTTAATAAACCTATTTCTCTCAGATCAGATCACTTTTCTCTTTACTGCCTGAACTGCCTGGCTTGGGTGTTGTATTGTCTCGGGCCAGGTTTTACTGTGGGTTAGAGTGCTAGGTTATGTATAATCCCACTGTATGAGCCTTCTTGTCAAAGCACTCTTTGCCTTGTCAAGAGCAACAGCCCACAGACTGTAAACAACTTAATTCAGCATCTGCGTATCTTGAGTCCCTGTGAATCAGCTAATGCACAACAGGTGCATTAAGTAGGAAGGCATGTTGATTTAACTGACTCCATTCAGTTTATAATCTGTTAAGGCTATTAAGGTTTCCTCCTGGCTGGACTGTAGTCACCCCTGTTAGAAAAGGGACAGGTATCAAGTGTAAAGGAACATGCAGATTATGACT
Organism: Nestor notabilis; assembly: GCF_000696875.1. Taxonomy (NCBI): domain Eukaryota; kingdom Metazoa; phylum Chordata; class Aves; order Psittaciformes; family Psittacidae; genus Nestor; species Nestor notabilis. The sequence goes on along the minus strand of NW_009925897.1, from coordinate 32,932 downwards.
GCCATCTGTATGGAAGAGGCTGAGTAACTTTTCCATCATGGGAGCCTCAGGCAGGTCTTATAAGGCTTAGCCTAAATTTCCCTCAGGACACCTCTTCTGGATATGCCTTTGTAGGTAAACAGACTGGCTGTTGTGCTTGGGCTGGAAATCTGTCATTAAGTCCCTTCCACTGGGCTGGTGTGGTTTTGGGTTCAAATCATGCAATAAGACTTACAGAAATTTATGAGATCTTCTCTACCTACTACCAAGGTCTGGTTGTCTTTGTGCCTTGTTGTTCACTCTGTCCCTTCTCTGCACTTCCAGCCAGCCCCAGGGTATAGTCTTGTAAGTTGCTTAGGTGGTAATATCACCTTAGGGTAACAAGGAGATAAGAAGTCAACCAAAGTTCAATGACTTCAGACTTCAATTTACAAATTAACATGTGGAGGTAAGCTGGAAACTGAATGAGCGTGGCCTTCTGAAAATCATGTCAGCAAAAGTTATCATTTGCTATGGTGCTTGCTCTGCAGAAATATTCCTGGTGCTTGCTTTTTGTACCTCCTGAAGAGATTTAGCAATGCTAAAAGCTCAGGGTAGTGATGGGCATGCACACTGTGGCCACCTATCTTCACTCCCACACATGTCAGCATGTGGTACAGGTTTTTAGAGACAGAACAATGGTTGCAACGTAATTTTAATGGCAAAATCAGGGAACAAGCTCTAAAAAGCACAAGCAATTCAGTAAGTGGAATAGTGGGAAGTGAAGTTGAAATGTATTTTTAAAAGACTGAATCTGAAAGAGGCTAATGACTAATAGCTAACTCTTTTTGTTTTACTTCCTTTGAAAAGGTTGGCCCAGCAGGCAAATGCCATCTCTAGACACATTTGAGGATTTTGAAGCTATCCCCTCCAGCACAGATGAACTTTCCAACTCTTCTGACTTGGAGGAAGAGACCAACCCTAACAATGTAATTCCTTTTTCAAATTACACTGCCCTTTCCCAGTGTAGCCTCCTCTTCTCTAAAGATCTCAATTTAACCTGCAAAGTTTGGGGTTATACCCACCCTAAATTCATGGATGTGTAGGAACAAAGAAGATGGAAACTCATCTGGAGTGTTGGGAGATTATTCCAAGACCACTTTGTGGATCAGGACCATAAAAACTCACCCCAACTTGTAAGCTGTAGCTTTACCTGTTACTGAAGTGAGGGAATACTCTCAGCCTTAAAAAAAGTAATTTCAGACTTTCTGAGGTAACGAGACCTGGTGTCACAAACCCAATTTCTCTATCAGAACAATGGCTGGCTGGTTAATTCTAAAACCTGCATGCACAGCACAGTTCAGTCCCAGGTTTGAATAATATATAACCTGAGCATGATAAAAAAAGAAGAAAAGTGGCTCAATTCCCTACAGAAGAAACCTGTCAGCTTGAAATGCCCAATTCAGTATTTAACTAAACTTGCTCTCTCTTGCACAGTGTTCTTTCATCCATAATGACTGTATTTCTGGTGCACGATTTCATTCCTTTTAGGGGACCAATCTTTTTCGGGTAGAAGGCAGTTTTGACAGCTGTTTCCCGGATTCTTTTACACTTGAGGATGGAGATTTAGTGCAATTTGTGCAGGAAGGAGAGAATGGTCAATGGTAAGTACAGAAGAGAGACAGAATCTTACAGGTAGAACAGCCGTAACTTTCTGGGAAAGATGGAAAATATTCCGAAGAATGTTAAAGCCTCTTGAAAATCAATCCAAATCCATTTGTCCCATTGACCAAAATATGAAAGAGGCAGTTGGAGGCATGAACAAGCAGCTTTCGTTAATTCCACCTGGTTGGTTTTCATCCTGAATGCTTGTGACATGAGGCTTGAGAGGATGGAAATTTGCATAAAGGAAACAGAGGAGAATATTTGGGCTTTAGACACCTTTAGCCAGCTGTCAGGGCAGCACCCTCCCATAGGATACATCAGTAAAATCCCCATGCCTTCCACTGAGCTGCAGCAGTGAACCAGAGAGCATTTTTAGCCCCAAAAGCTTAGATATAAAATGTGGTTGACAAAGTGGAATAAATCTGGCCCGCTTGAGCTCACTTATGTTTTGGTGTATTTATTTTTTCTTGCTGACAAGTGAGTTTTAGGAACAGACCTGGTTGGACATGTGAATTCTCCTTCCATGGGTAATTTGAAGGAAGAAGATCTGATCTCCTTGAAGTGCCCATGCAGTCAGACCCTTCACTCAGAACTGACATGCAGTTGTGATGGGAACAAGTCCCGTAGGGTCAAGTAGGTGGGAAGTGAGCTAGAGCCATCCACACTGGATGGACTTTATAGAAAAAGGATAATATGAAAGATTAATTTTCTTCAGCTCTAAATTTGTCCAAGGATCTCAAACACAGGCCATGGCCACTGGTTCCTTGTCATATAGTCTGTTTGCAAGTGAGCTTGCTCTGGGATATGGGGTCACCATATGAGACTGCTGAAACTTAAGTCACTGGCTCCCTATAGGACTGCCCAGGTCCTCTACCTTCTTCCTTAGTTTAGGAAATAGCTGCCCAACGTGCACCTCTAAGAAACACAACCCAGGGAAAGGGAATCTAGGGAAATTCAATGGCTGTTCTCTGAATTTCAGGTTAGTGAAGAAACTCATCTCTGAGAAAAGTGACTGGGTTCCTTCCAGTATATTGCAGCCAGCAGAGGGGGACAGTAACAACATAATTAAGAACAGCAATGCAGGTAACAGAGAAAATGTGGTACTGGTATTTGTTTTTTCCATTTTCTTTTTTTTTTTTTTTGTCATACTAAAGAAGAATGTGATAAACAGTGCCTTAGTGTATGTCCGTGCTGCAGTCTCTGGTGATGCAGCTCAGCTAGCCTGAAATTTGGTGATGTAGGTGTCAGAGCTAGTTAGGCAGAGCAGTTTACCTTGGCATGGTTTAATTGTTTTTCCTTTCCTGAGCAGAACTTGAATCTCCTACCAAATTCCTGAGGCTACCAGTACCCAGGCTGTCTACTTTACAGCTAGCCCAAGTGTGTCATATGGTAGGGTATGTTATAACTGCAGGATAGCTTTCATCCTGACATGGGTAGTTTCTGGATTTAAATTAGTATCAGGACTGTGGTTCAGGTCTAGGTTTGAAACTAAAATCTCATGAACCATTACGGGTTTCATCATATGTCACTGCTGGCTCCAAAAGCTGAAGGAAGGGCTGCTCTGGTGAGTGTTCAGCCAAATCAGCACTAAAAGTCATCTTCTTCAGCTTTGATTCTGACCTAACACCCAAACAGGTTGCACTGGAAAAGCTGAATTTCAGCAACTCAGATCAAAGGTTTACAATTTTGGATTCATTTTTGCCCATCGTTCAATATAATTTACCAAAATGTGTCCTGCTTTTCTTCTGCTAACAGAAGAAAGCAAAATCTGGCATAGCGATTCCCATGGGAACTGTGATAGAGAACTACTAGCATTTTATTCTGAGTTACATGTTTCTTTTTATTTTAGTTTTGGGTTGATTTGGGGTTTTATTTTTTGTTGGTTTGTTAAAGTGGAAAAAAACATTTCTGAAAGTTAACCAGGATTCTTTGCTGTGCTTTAAAGGGAGTTTGGTAATTGCTCCTTCTTCACTTCCACAGCAGGTCAGTTCTGTCTTTACCTTCAGGGCCTAACTGTGTCTTTTCATTCCTTTGGCATGTCTAATGCTTCAAAAGAAAAATAAAGCCGTACACATACTACAGTTATATGCCAAAATAGCCTCCCTTGCCTTTAGTGAAGGAATTAGGAGAGCAGTAGAATTGTGATTATTTTTTTTTTTATTTCATGTTTTTAACAATAAACCTCAAGACTGTAGATGGGACATCCTTTAGACAAATTGTAATGACAATGCCCATGTCTTCCTTTTCAGACACGTACAATGATTCCTGCAGTACAGCTTCAGTAGAGTCAGACACTAAGGAGAGTGAGGTGGCCAGAAGCTTCCCAGCAGAACAGAGGGCTGGCAGCTGAACAGCAGGACCAACCTTCCTCAGGACCTCGTCCATCTCTCTTTAATTTTGGGTGGACACTGGATCAAAGTTGCCTTTCTCACAAGCTCTGAGGTTCATCATTCACTAAAACATTATCAGCATGAACAGATGAGAACTGTGCTGTCCACCTGGCAAGCTAGGAAACACAACCTTAAAATGAACATTAAACATCCAAAAAGGATCGAAACCCATTCTCAGTATTAGAGGAGAAAAATCCTCACATTGATTATCAAACTGTTTCAGAAGATGTGGCCTAAATTAGGTCAACAGGAGAGCTGAAGAGTTACTATGCACGCACCTTTTGGCAACTTCACTTGAACACCAAGTTACTGCAGAGGGGCACATGCAGGGTGATGAGTTCTTGCTCTACCATGGGGTTGCCTGGTGGTTTTTCTATTTGCTGGCCTCTGGCTGTGCCTTCCCCATCCTCCTTAATTCCAGCTGATACATCACAAATGTGCCCTTTTTGCTGATGGTCAACACCAAAACCATCTGATTTTAGGGTGGTTGTGGTAAGGAAACTTCTTACTTGGACCATCAGAGAGGTTTCATGCAGCAATGATATGACTACTTCTGGAATGGCACAGCAAATGACCAGCTGCATAGAGAATTGTGTTGGAATGATACAGATAGCAACTCCTGGCTATGAGATGGAGGTGCAGGGCTTAGGGAAGCAAAGATTTTTAACAGCTACTGTGACAAAGAACATTTTGAACTCTTTACAATCTAAGTCATTCCCCTCCCCCCCTCTGCAGTCTGTGGTTGCTGCATCACAATCCTTTGCATTTGGTGCCGAGAATTCAATTGAATGCCATTTTATGTCATATGTTTGGGTAGACTGCATGCTTTCTTTGTGTGCTGTGCTATGGAGTAGATACATTTCATCCCCCATTTGGAATATACTTAAGCATTGCAAATAGGCAGTGAGCATTAGATGCTCCAGTGAGTGGATAGATTGTTGTTGTTAAATACTTCTTTGCAGGACATTTGATTAAAGGACTACCAAATCCCTGCCACATAAAACTGTAATGTATAATATAAAACGATCACAGATGTTATTATTCCTCTATAAGCCATTAGCTCATTTAGAGCAGCTGTTAAGGCATGAAGGGATTTTGATGGTAATTGGGTCTTGGGTCCCACAAAAGCTGCTAATACTTTAGTAAAGATAAATATTGACTAAGGGTTGTAAACAGGCAAATATCAGCCCGCTAAAAATTGCCCTAGAAGCTCAAAAGTGAGTGATGATTGGCTTTCACTATTCGTTATTTTTGGTTTAACGCTGAAACTAATGGTGCTCTATGTAAATAACAAAGGGGACGAAAGCACTAAAAATAGAGATGACGCAAACCCAAACCCCACTCTTTTAGTATCTGAGCCTCTGAGAAAAGAGTAGGAGTCAGTATCATTACTATTATTTTTGCAGGGACCTGAATGTTTTTCCCTGTGTCTCTGTGGAGGTTGGCATTGCAAATATCTTAGTGTATGAGTCAGGATAGCTGTGAAGAAGGTAGATAGTTCCATCCAAGAAAAAGCCTTAGAGTAGGTAAAGGCTTATTCAGATTTTGTTTGCCTGTGAAGGCTTATTGGTTAATTATGAGTTGTACTGTGGTGGTTAATTCCCATTGGTCTTCTAACCCTCAATATCTAAGCTCTGTGATTTCTGACTTTTTTTTTCCCATGACTAAAGGACTTGAGAGTTCTGTACTTTTTTGGAAGCTATTTTAGTCCTGCAGACATAAGATCTTGTCTGTTTTGTGCTGGTTATTTACCCTAAAAATTACATGTAGCCCCTCAGGCACATGAATCCTCTTAGTCTACTGTAGTCATGAACATCTTGAGGGAAGAACTGATTCCTTTCAGTCCCCTAAGGAAATATGCAGTGTTTTCTTTCAGTGCAATTACTTTATCATCTCCCCAAAATAAGTTCATTTTTGTTTCTGTATTATTTTGAGTAATTTTTGCATGGCGTGATAACAGTGCTTCTGTCTACGCCTGCCCTAAGCATAGAAGAGGAAAGGGGTAGGGAGCTTTGATTGCACATTGATAAATATAGTAAGCTTGTGTATGTGTGTGAGAGAGAAAGATGGGGAAGGGTTACCATGGGTATATGAAACTGCCAAAACTAGGATTTGTAACACTGCTGACAGATGGAAAGATGCAAACCTGCACTTTCGAGTTTTTTTACAGGCATCTCATTCTAATGGCGTGAAATGGCAGTGGGAAGGCTCTGTTTGAACGGAAAATGGAAAAACAAGTATTGTCAGTCCATTTCCTACCTCTGCTGTGTGCAGCGTGACAGTGTGCTAGTCCTGTGTCCCTGTTGCCTCAATATCTTCCTAAAACTGGGAAAAAGTTGGAGCTATTGGATTTCCCATGTGTTGAATTATGATGCTAAATTTTAGCATGTGTTCAAAAATCGGGAACCCTCCAGGGGAAAGCAAAGCATTCAACCCCATATGTCCTGCTGTACATGAGTGTCAGTAGTGGCATCCTGTGAGGCAGCCTAGAGCTCAAACTGGGAAAATGATTGCTACAGAAGTGTATCCTGTCACACAGTTCATCATCTCATCATGTCAACTGCAAAGGTATGGGCTGGAATATAATAATTTTCCTCCCTGCTTTGCTTTTGAAAACAATTTGGGGTTTGGCTTTAGTTTTTTGGGGGTGGGGGGTGTGTTTGTTTTTTTTGGTTTGCGGGGGGTGGTGGGGTGGTGGTCTTGTGTGTGTTTTTCCTTTCTTTTTTTTTCCCCCTCCCAAAATCTTGTGTTTTATCCTGTTGGACCAAAGTTTTAGTCACTTCTGCACCATGAGTATCCTGATAATGATAAGTAACTCACTGCTCCATGGCTGTGGGCAGCAATGGCACAGCACTCTGACTCTCAGTGGTCTTTGGGAGCTGGTTGTATCACAGCTATCCTTGGACAGTTCTGAACCTGAGCAGGGAGCCCACAACCACTAGTTGTGTCTTTAACCTTCTTGCAGTGCCAGTGAGCCAGAGGTTGTTTCTGCCTGTTTCTGTCTCCACGTTCCAAGCCCAGACCATACTGCAACCATGGCAGCTGCTGCTGGGGAGTCACCAGGGCTGATGCCTGGCTGATGCCTGTGGTGCAGATGTCAGTGAGACAGTGTCACACTGCTGGCTTTGCGTTTTTAATGAATGAAGTTCCATGACAGATCAGGCTGCTGACAAGTCTGAGAACAGCCAACAAAGAGCAACCTTCTGGCTTTGCTGACAAGACAAAACAGGGTTTGATTTTTTTTTTCTTTTTAATTAGTAAATTGGATAGTCTTTTAATTACTGTATTTCTGGCAAGCAAGGTGATAATTAAGGAATGACTCTCCATGTACAGTCTAGAATATGATTTGGTGATGTCTAGCAAGATTAATTTGTACATTATACTTATTCTGTATGTAGGTTTTTGACACCATAATTTTTAGGTACATAGACCTAAAAATCATAGTTTTCAAATATGGATTTCATTTCAGTGGTGGTTGGAGAAGATAGAGTGAACAGAAAGTCAATTAAAAGTAATGGTTGCCACTAAGTTTCAGCTGTAGAAGAGACAAGGTCCAAGGTGTCTCTGCTGTAGCAGCACTCATGGCTGAGCATTGTTCTCTTGCTGCTTGACCACTGAATCTGTGCCTGCTGCCTGGCTATTATCTCTGGGTCGGACTAGTGAGACCTGCCCTCTTGGCTGAGGTTTTGACTTGGATTTCCTCCCTCTGCTCTGCTGCCATCTTCTGTGAAACTTTTAAAACTTCACAACCTCAAAACTGCTCAGCTGGGTGTAGACTCCTTCCTTACGGATGGTAATGACAAACAGGTAGACGGGCAGTTGCCATGATACACAGGTCTTGCTTATAGTAAGCCATGCTAAACTGTAATGAGGCCCAACCCTCTCCTCACGCTCAACCCCACTGCGTGGAGAATCAGACCAATGGTCATTGTCTTGGTCATAAATGGCTGTGGCCAAACCACATCTGAACACTGGCTCTTGCCAGTGACAACAAAGCTCTGTGTGTGTCTTATATTCTGGTTGTGTATGTAATGGAAAGCCATTTTATTATTCATAATTTTCTTAGACTCTTGAGATTTCAAATAGGATTGGGTATGAGGAAGGCCATGCACTTCCTTTCCAAAAATACTCAGACTTCAAATATATATATGATTAGAAATATATAATAATAATAACAAAAGAGCCAAATTGTGTATTTCTTGTTGCAGCTGGAGCTGAAATAGCTGCTAAGATTTCTTCTCCCCAGCTAAGTGTTTTTCTTCTTACATCTTTTCATGGTGTTGATAATGATGTATTTGTATATTGTGACTGATGAGAGATAATCAGTTTTAATTATCTGTCCTTTTTTCCCAGTCAAGACAGAATGTATGAATTTATTACAAGAAAACATTGTGCAAATGAACTTCCTGTAATTAGGCCATTCTGACCTGTGTAGAACCACCCTTTGTTTGAAATTTATAAAAATTATAACTAGTACAAAACGTTGTGGTTGGTGTCTCTCTCTGAAGTAAAAAGTTGCATAAGCTTTCTTTCTATTAAAAATAAATGAGTGTCAGTAAAGGCACATAATCATGGCTGAAAAAAACCTCCACACATCTGTCCAATATAACTTTATTTGTCCAACACGTATGTCACAAAAGGTACAGTGTTTTTTTAATGTTACCCATCTCCCTTAGTCATGATCCTGAATCCCTGGGACTCTTAGGAGAGTGCAAAGGTTCACGCAGTTTGGTGTTGCACATGCTAATGCTGCAGCCAGAAGGCAATGAAGTTGTAGGATAACTTACAAGATCTCTGCATACCTTTGGCTACCAGTGTTTTATTAGAGAGTGCTAATTGACCCAAATGCATGTTGTGGATCATGTAGAAGGACAAGCAGGTAAAAATGGGATTGTAAAACCACAATGCAAATAGAGAAAAATAAATTGGAACTAATTTCCTCCAATATCCAGGTTTCTGGGGGCAAACTTCACTTCACTAGAGTTTTCAAGTCATGGGCCTTATCATGTTACTGCAGTGCAATTTTGGTATGAGAAAATGAAGAATTTGGACCACACCAGATCCCAGCTGTGAGGCTTGCTCTGTTCCCCACACTGAGCAGTCCCCATGGCAAAAGCCCAGGGCTGGAAATCCAGCCGCACACGTGATGGTCTCTGGTTGCAGATCTCTGGTGCGCGGCTATGCGTGCTGGGACCTGCCTGTGCAGCGCCTCTCCCAGCTTGGCATGGTTTGCAGGGGCAGTTCACAGGACATAGATGGGGCGTTGCTATTTGCCAACGAGTGTGTTTGGATTCAACACTAATGGTGAGTCACCACTGCTGAGCCCCTGGAGCAGGGGCTGAACCAGACAGCAAAGGCTGCTGGCAGTCCCTAGCTGGGATCAGAGCACGTGTGGGGCTTTGCTCAGCCTTATCTTGCTTTTAGCAGGTGCTCTGTGGAGTTGGCTCAAGATCATAACTCTCCTTTCTGTGCCTTAACATGAAAGAAAGAGTTTGGCCTTAAGGAAAGTACTTTTTAAAAAGTAAAGCACTGATTTACAGGTTGTAACCCTCCACTGGGGCACAACTGCAGTCTGAACCAGGTTATGAAACTAGAGAGAGGTCCATGAAGCTTTATGTGGCCTTGCAGAGTGCCCCAAGTCTCAGCTGGAGAGTAAGAGCCTGTCCTCCCCCCAGTTAGCCCAGCAGTCCCTTCTGTTTTCACTTCCTGTCCTAACCATGATTTATTTTCTTCTGCAGTAGTTTACAGATGAGAAGCATGGTCTCTCCCTCTCTCCCCACCTCCTTTCCAGCCATGTGACTGAGCACTCCCTGCATCAAGTGGAACTTTTCAGTCCCCAGGAAATCTTGATCTCCTTTCCACTTGCTCCACGGTGAGAAGCAGCATCTCTCAAACCTGCTGGCTATGGGGAAGAGCACGCGGCAGTTCATCTTGCTAACCTTCACCTGTGGTGAGTAATATTCTCCATCATTTCTATGAGGAAAATGAGGTAGACTATGCTGGTTTTGTTTCCTTGTAGTCAGGACAGCACCTAACAGACTGAAAACTTTTAACAGTTTTGTTGCTAGCACTAAGGGCTTTTAATAAAGTCCCACTGCTAAGAAATAAGTAGAAATACATTTAATTGCAGCTGGTGTAGTTAGTCTGATGTTTTCCTGTGAATCTTCCCTTGCAGTCTGTGGTGACGAACTCTGACTGTGTGATGGAGTCAGTTCAAAATAATATTAGAAGCAGACTTTCTTGGACTTGCTTTTCTTAATATTTCCAGACCAGCAGAACTGACAAGCCAAATAAGAACTAAGGAAGTGCTGCTTGAGTAATTTGTCTGCATTGCAAGATGCAGAGCATGATTGGGAAAGCAAGAGTGAGGTGGGGGGCTTGGAAAAGGCAGTCTGGGGCTTATCTCAGTGACAAACCACATCACAGTCACCCTTCAATCCTTAATGCTGCTCTATGAATATCTGTGGAGCCATCCTGATCAAGAATGTGACCTAGCATGCAAAGTCATCCCTCAACACCCACAGCAGTACAAAATCTGACAGGTGAAGAAGGGCAGAGCGTGCCTTAATCTGTGTTATGGCTAAAGGTTTGAGCTCACTGGTGGGGCACTGTTTTTCTGCAGTAGGTTTTGCCATTGGCACACAGGGATCACACAAGTAACAACATCTGTCCCCCTCCCAGTGCAGTGAGCAGGGACTCAACCATAAGCAGCTCCTGCTGTATCTGCTCTGCTTTCCCACATTCAGTTCATAGCCAGAGTCTGCTGAAGTAGCCCCCAACCATATTCATGAAAGGAGAGCAAGATCAGACTGAGGAAGTAACATTAACTCAGGGTCAACAAGGATCTTTTTTATTAGAAAGAGCTTGTTTCCTCAGCTCCTTACCCTTTTTTGATCGTTCCTTTAATAATTTGTGATGTTTTTTTAATGCCACAGTGAAGTTTTTCTGTGCAGAAAGGGAATTACACATAAACAGAGTTTAAGGAACAAAGGATGCTTAAGAAATGGCTCCTACGTTTAACGGAAACTATGACAGTACTGAAACCCCTCAGAAAATCTTGGGGCCTTTACAGTTCCTTAAGGACTCAGACCAAAGCAGATGGAGCCAGAGTGATCTCAGTGTTTGTAGGAGCTCAGTCAGGTTTTTGTGTCCACACAAAATCAGTCAGCTAAACACAGGCATTTCTTCTGGGCAGCATAAAGTAGAACAAACCCGCTGGGTGGCTGAGCAGCGTGAGTGCGTGGTTAGACAAGAAGGGGAAAAAGTCCTCAGCAAGTTTTTTTACCCACTCCATTACAGGACAGCAGGCTGAGAAATGTCACAGCCAGATCATGGCACTGAGTGCTCCACTTTCCACTGAAAGCCTGGGAGCAAAGCACTGATATTCCTTTGCTGGCATTGGCTGAAACTTGCCACCAAAACATGAAAATAGGGGCTCCAGGGGCAGACTGGGAACAGCGAATTTTTGAGATCTGCCCTGATCCTTTTATGAGAGTTTTGTTCTGGAGCATTGCGTGCATCAAGACTTGCTGGGCAGAAACACAGCCCTCGGCATTTGTATCACGCTACTTTGAAGCCACGGTGAGATGAGGAGATTGCAGCTTGCTCCAGGAAGACACACCTCAGGAAGCATGTGTCCCTCATGCAAAATGTTTGTTGTGTGACATTTTGAGCTGGCTTCATAGAAGAAAAACCAACAAACCAAACTGGGGAGATTAACAGAGGATGTAGAGCTGCGAGTATTCCTTGTTCTTTCATGGCAGAGCTGTGAAAGGGGCTGGGAATGGAGAGCTGTTCAGGTGGCTCCTTTGCTGAGCTGAGCCAGGCTTCCTGAAAGGCAATGCTGCAATGCTGAGGGAGCCAAGGCGAAAACCTTTCAGACCTTAGCAGGAGGGTAGGACTGGCATCCATGGGCCCACCTGCCCCTTCACTCAGCAGAGCTACCCAGCTACCTCCAACAGCCACCCAGGAAGAGCCAAACTCATTAGGTGCAACCAGGGAACAATCCTTGCCTGTGCCTGGGAGCTGATGGGGCCAAATGCCTCTTGAGAAGATGACCCAGGCCAACAGGTTTAGCAGTGTGGCTGTGCCCTGGCAGAAGCTCCAAATGCCTGGGAGAGCTGTGGGAGGCTGGAGGAGCTGGCAGGTCACCTGGTGACCGTGAGCCATGGGCCACCCCAAAGGCATTTCTGACTTTAATCCTCAGTGACCCTATCAGGCTGAATGTTTCTGTAACGAAAAATAGTTAGGTTGAAATGACCTTTGGGGGAAAACAAAATTTCATTTAAAAGCTATGGCTGGCATCCAAATGTCAGTGAAATAATGTTTCTCTCCATGTGTGTAAGATAAGTGTTGTCTGGTCAGTAATCAAAACCAATCTGTTAAGTAAAAAGCTAAGAAGTGAAAACGGCAACTACTTCTTTTTTTATTGTGATAATACATTTAGCTGCAGCTACCTATAGCTGGTATATGGCAACTGCTCTGGTTTTCCACCAGCACACAGAGAAGGAGAGAAGTTATCTGCTTTTCAGCTCTGCCAGAAGGTGTGGTAAACACTAAGGGAAAGGGAGAAAAAGACCTAAGGTATCATATTAATTATGGCATTTTTAGGTTCCTTCTGGTAAAATTTACAATTAGAGGAATCTCTCTTGTTATTTTTGTGGCTTTTCAGCTGTGTCAGGTTGCACTTCTATGGTGATAACGGCTACAATGGCAGTCAAGTTCGTTATAGCACAGGTCCCTTCTCTCTCCAAACTGGAGAATTCATCTCTGTCCTCAAGCTAATTTAGGCAGAAAAGCATTTAACTACACCTGAAGCGTCATGTGCATCAAAGAATTAATATAAATCAGTGATTTATGATTTCTTTCAGCTTGACCTTGTCTTTACAAGGTCTTCTTGCATACTTATAATGACAGGCTCAAGCAGAAGAGCTGTGACCTTCATGAATTCTACAGTGTACTTTTCTACTTTTTCTTCACTTTGTTATTTAGGAGCCAGATACTTTCTTTTCAGTTCTGCAAGGGACATGTCTCTGTAAATATTGTAAGATGGAAGTGTAATTTTGGTGCTGGAACTGTTTTCAGATGTGGTCCAAAATGCCTCTGGATGCTGTACCCTGAAATGTGTGTCTCATTGCTGAAAGCCCATCACTAAAAGGTCTTTCCTTGTTTGGAGCATCCCCTTGGGTACCTCCCAGGAGGAAGAACTTCAGGGTTCGTGCTGGCCTGGCTACAACAAAACCATAAATAAATATCTGGAATTTCCTTGTCTCCCAGACCAGTTTCCCAGAGTATTGTGAATCACTGTAAGGCCATTACACTGTCGCACTTCCTTCACACATAAAAAATGTCTTTCCCCATGCTTTGTTGGTAAGTAACCAACCAGCCCTTCAGCTCTTACACCCACTTCATCTGCCTTAGACTTTAATAATTTACTTCTAGCAAATCTTGCTGTACTACTGCCTACAAGGGAATTCTTGTGCTGCCTGGGGGTTGTGCAAGATCTGCTCACACCTCTGGCATCCTCTGGTTTCTTCAGCAATAGAAGTAGTACAGGGAGCTGGGAGCCAATGTGCTTCCACTGCAGTGGGTTTATTCAGAGGTGTGAAGATTGAGGGAGTGGTGAAAAGTTGTGGATAGTCCTACAGCATGTCTTCTTTCACTCTTCTATCATGACTGGAGCCAAATGAAGAATTAAATCATATTGGCTATTTCATGGCCAAATTCAATGCAGTTATGTTGTAGGTGTAAGCAGAAATGTTAAACATAAAGGTTTCTAGACTACTGACTTATTGTTTGTTTGCAGCATTTTTCTTCTGCTTTGCTGAAGTGGCCTTAGAGGTCAAACTGTCTCCAGAAACCATATCCTTCCAGCATACAGCTACTTCTGAGCCACTCCCCCGTCATCATTCTTCACCCTATCAAGGTACCACAGTTCATTTTAACAGCATAGGCTCCTTTAAAACAACATCCATGAGCCACAGAATAACTGTGCAGGCAACAGACCAACACCAGGTAACAACAGCACCAGGCATTCACATGACAGACCAGGCAGGAGCAACCACCACTCAAGTGACCAGCCAGAAATCTCCCACAGTCATATCCACAATATCAGCAGACAACACAACTGCAGCTGGTCAGACTATAACCCAGGCACTGGAAATGGTTACACCTGTAGTGAAGAATGCAATCATACACCCTGTGTCCTCCACCAAGCAAGCCAGAACATGCGTGAGCACAGAAATAACAGTGGCAGCCACAAACACAACCATAAAACATACAACACCAAATACACAAATGACAGCTACTGCCATAAATACTACAGCCACCACCATGCAAACTGTAAATCCCACCACAGGAAATCAAACAACACTACCTGAGAGTCCAACAGCCCCAGCCACGACACATGCAACAACCATTCGTCCAGGGACTCAAACAACCATCCCATCTACTATGAAAACAGCAAGACCCACTCTTGCACCACAGCCTTATCCCATCCCCACTGGCACATACACCGTTTCCAGTGGGAACAGGACTTGCATCAAAGCGGTCATGGGTTTGCAGCTGATGGCTCAAAATGCACAGAAGGTAAGGTGGAAGCACTACAAGGCCGAGCTTTGTAACAACTTCATTACAAAGTTTCTTCATTAGCTGGAATTCATTCTTTTCAAAGCAATTCTCAGAAGTTAGGTTGCGTGATAAAAATAAGTGGTTTGCTAGCAGTCTAAGGCCTTTTCTGTGCCACAGCATCTGAGCTGCTGCCCTTTGGCTTGTATGATGGTGTCAGCGTGTTGTATGGGTGCTTTCTTATTTCACTGGTATCTGTGCAGTAGCAATACTGGGGGGGTAGATCAGCCTTCTATTATTTGTGTTTCCCAGAATGGGAGACTAGCTGAAATTTGAGTTGACTTCAGTAAAGGGCTTGACACTGTGAGTTGCAACAAAAGCAAGAAATTGTCAGTTCACAGGCATGGATTCAGAGATGGGTTGCCCTGGTGCTGACGCATGAAGATTTTAGGATCACAGGAACTGCCAGGCTGGACCAGAGCAGGGGTTCTGGGGAGCTTGTACTTTCTCCTAGCAGCAGTGAATGGTATGAATAGTCCAGCAAAAGATGTCATAAAACCTGAAAGTGTGATTATGTCATTCAGACTTTTGGTTTTGTAGCCTCCATTAATACAATATGCGGGGTTACAGCCTCAGGCTCTGAAGTTCATATGCCTTGGGCCAAACCCATTACATGTTTGGGGTTTGAAAATTTCTTACATATCTAATGATGGTTAAAGTAATTATCGTCCATCTTCCTGACAGAAGCCAGAGAGGAAGCATGATTCCTGACCTCACCAGACCACGGTGAGATGCTTATTCCAAAAGTAAGGTGTGTTTGAGATGAGACTGAAGGAGCTAAACTGCATTCAGGGCTGTAGAATTTTCCCTTCAGACTACAGTGTGGGTTGGTAGATGGTCGAGATGAACTACACAGGACATAGAGAGGAGGCCAGAGTGATATGAGGAGCAACACATGTCAAAGGCAATTAAACCCTTATCTGCCTCTGTCTTAATCTTTCCTCTGCCTTTAGGCACAAATTCCCACTTCTCACTCTCTTTAAATTACCACTGGCACTCATCTGACCCTGCTCTGAATTGTATCAGCTCACTGAATGAGCAGAAAACTATTACTTTCTGCTATCTTAACACACTGGAACAGGTTGGTGATGTGTCAGACAAGTGCTAGTGGTGGTTCAGGAGTGGGGAACAGTCCTGGCAGACAGCAGTTAGGCTGCCACCACCACTGGCCTGTTCATTCAGCCCCAGAGCCTGTCTGGGGAAAAATAAAAAAGTGAAGGGGGCTATAAGTATCTTTTTCTTATTAATCTTCCCTTCTCCTCTTCAGCAGCAGCCCTGCAATGTTTCTTCTCTCCACAGAAGCAGATGGAGTACATGATTGTCAACCCTAATGCGACACAGACATTTGGAAGCTGTGGGATGGTGCAATCTGAGCTGAACATAAGTTTCAGTGAAGGGTTTATAAACTTCACCTTTGGAAAGGTAATTGTTGCCTTTAGAGAGGAGTGTTTAGGATTGGCAAGGTGGAGTTTAGACTGCCTTTAATTCAGTTTGTACTGGCTGAATGGCATTTCCTCTATCTCTGTGATAGTTTTGACCTGTATATAAGGCATTATTACTCCTGTCCTTCCCAAGAGGCTAGATTCACAGAACCACGGAGTAATTCAGGTTGGAAAAGACCTTTGGAGGCCACCTGGTCCAACCCCTTGCTCAGAGCAGGGCTAACGTCAATGTTAAATCATGTGTTGTCTAGTTGAACTTTCAATTTGGAAAGGTTCATGTGTGCAATGAAGGATAAGTACAGTGCCTTGCCATCCTTTGATAGAAAGTGCTGTTTGAATTGGAGTGGAACAGAGGGAACATGTTTGGGACTGGAGTCCCTGCAGATGACCAAGGTATGTGTGCTGGGAGCTCTGACTCAAGCTATCAAATTGCTCTTACGAAATGGTGTCTCAAGGACCATCTGAATACAGGTGAGGTTAGCCATTTGCTTTAAATGCCAAGTATCACAACTGCCCAGCCAAATGCCAACTGTAGTTGTTAAATTCAAAGGGCAGCCTGTGCAGTTGTAAGTGTCCAGGAGCCATGGCCCATCCACAGCTGAAAGGGACTAATTTCACCTAATTTCGCAGTGGAAAATTCCAAACAAGTGAACTACAACAACAAAATTGTAGACAAGTGCCCTTAAAATGTACCACACCAAGGAGACTTATAAGTACACAGAGAAAGTTGAGCAAGAGAAAGGCCCTGCTTATACAGTGGGAAAATGAGCTTTCTTTTTGACGTTGTATCTGTTGATACCATGTTCCCCACTGGGACTGCATCATATGTGGATGAGGCTTTAACATAAGCTGCCAAGAGTGCTGCTGCTATTATAACCACAGGAGAAAATGGCTGAGTGCAGCCATACTCTTGCTTCCTCGGACATTTATATGGTTTACACATTCTGGGAGGCAGCACACAGTACTGAAAGCTACTAAGGTTGGGTGTTGATTCCAGCAGGGCTAACTGTGTATAGAAATTAAGAAATTAATACTGTGTATAAAGTCATAAATGGGCAGTGAGGAATACAGCATGGGTTGGATCCCATCAAACTCTGACTGAGTGTAACATGTATTAAGGCCATGTCCTGGAGCTCGATAGCAGTTCAGAGCTGTATCTGGCCAACACTGTTGATCTGGGTCCTTCAATTAATCAAGCCAAAATGTTAATCTTACATCCTGGTTCCAAGCCCAAATTAATGACAATTAAGTACAAGTGGTTAATCAGTCTTTTCCATAGAAAGTCCAAGAGACAACAGCAAATTATACCACTCCTGAGTTGTTAACGCTTGAGCAGAGAAAAGATTTCAATTAATTATCATCTTGATTTTAGTTTATGGCAGTGCTTTCTAAAAGCTATGAAGGAAAAGTGAGGTAAAAAATCAAGGAGCTGTTTTAAAACAAAGGACCAGTTCAGACCATAAGTGTTTGCTTTAAATGTATGCTTCCAGCAACAAGGCAAGCATTTTCTGTGTCATAAGGATCCTTAGAAAAAGTCTGGTGATTCAAGTACCCCAGCTTGCAACAGTGCTAAGGAGGGTGATGTGAACCTTTAGGAGATACTTGACCCATCTTGCCCTGAAAATGGTGGTTATTGGCACAGCATTAGACAATCCGCCCTTCACTTAAAGATAAGCCTCAAGAGAGGAGCACAGCAGGGCTCACCTTAGACTTCTTTGAAATTCAAGTTAATATGAAATAATTTTGCTGCTGTTTTTTATGTGTTTGGCCTCCACAGCCTCTCTAACTGCTTTGAACCAGGAGTACTCCCACAGCGGCACTTCTTACTTTCATGGGTGAAAGAGGAGCTGGATCAGGCCACAGGGCTGCGGTGCTATGCAGGGTAGCAGGAGGTGAGTGGCTGACTCAGTAGTCACCACTGCCAGCTGCCTTTTGCAAAGAACTTGAAAAAAGGAAGTTTTGTAACCAGCCCACAAGATGTGAAGTAGGAGCAGGTGTTTTCCCCAAGCCAAGTTGCTAACTGTGGCCAAACATAACTTAGTACTACCACCAAAAAAATGGTAATATTTAACCTCGCCTCATTGTGTCATCAAGTAGGAGTATTACTGAGAACCCCTTCTCTGGTGTATTTATTTCTTAAATTTTCCCAATCCATCCTACCAGCTTTTAATGTGTAACATTATAAGTGGGTGCACAGGAGGCATTCATTGTCTACCAACTGCACTCATCAGTCCCAGTGTACTCACAGCTGGAATTAAAATGCGTAGTAGGGCTGCTACCTAAAGATTCACATTATACTCCAATGCTGTAACCAGGGAAAAGCTCCTAGGGCTGTCTCTCACTTTGAGACGGTTGAGGAGAGGACTACGTTTGGGTTGCGCCATGGGTTTAGGGGAAATGCAGGCAGGACACTTGGTGGGTAATTTGCCTGTGTTGTTGTACCAGGTGTTTTCCATGTCAACAGTCTGTAGGCATATGAAAAGAAAAGCCAGCCAGAATCAACAGTGTCAGCAGGGTGAGAAGAACAGTTATTTCTCCCCTACACATCTAGGCTTCTGTTTCCTCATTTATGGTGACTGCTGTCTGCAGACAAAATAGGAAAGGAGTGGTACTAGCATGAGATGAGCTCTCAAGCTTGTTGCTCACCTCTCTCAGATCAAAACGACAATGAACACAGAAGCTCTGCTGCTTTCTGCAGTTTGCTCATGCAAAGGGTATCTATGCATAAAGTGTTCTGAAGTACTGAGAGTCCTGAGTTCTTCTGAAGGTGTGGGCTTAGGTCCTGCAAACAGTCAGACTGCAGGTCAGCATGGATTCATTCAGTGCAGGAGAGCACTGTAGGGACCCTCAGTAAAGCAGAACAGGTGAATAACAATATCCTTATAACATGCCTGTTAATCTGTGCAATGTATACTATTTGTTTAACTCCCTCCTATTTTTGGTTGCCATAAGTATCACAGAAATGTCTAGCTTTAGTAGTGTGTGTAAAATACTTCTGTATGGTCCAGTTTCACTGAATTGGGCAGAACTGGTGATGTAGCTGAAGTGGCTGCATGACACCAGCTTCTTAGCTATTAGATGGAGTGATCTGGAATTGAAAAACAAGTTGGTTCTTGGATCCTGAGGGTGATGCTTTAGAATGTGTTTCTTTGGGAAATACTTTGTGACCATTTTACTGTGGTGAACTGTATTTTTTTTTCCCCTCACAACTATGAGGATGTATTATGAATAAAATATACATCTTCTTTTGCAGGAAGCTCCAAGGTACTATGTCAGTAAAATTGAGACCAGGTTACAGTTACCTTCTGAAGGTTAGTGATTTTTACATCGTCTTAATTCATATCAAACTGTTCTGGGTGTGGGATAGGCTTTCATATCTTTAAAACACTGGATTTTGCAAATTATGTTTTTTATCAGGTTTTCAACAAGTCATTCACCTAAATCTTACAGGATAAAAATGCAAGAGAAGGGACTAGGCTGTAGTTTTATCAGAATTGTTCAATTTTCCTTTTGTCCTCAAAAACTGTCCCTGCCCCACCTCTCTCTGACTAGACATTACTTCAAACCTAAATTTAATATATAAAACAGTCCTCAAAGATTTTATCTGCAAAGCCACAGAAACGCTGTGACTCCAGTTTGGCTGGATGCCTCTTTCCAAACTAATAAGCATACTAAATGAATACAGTATCTGGATAACGGAAGTGCAGAGTTGCATCCAGATTTCAAATACATCAATATTGAGAAGAGGCATGTCCTGATTTAGCAGAAATAAGAACCGGACCCAGGGTGATGTTCTTCATCCTGAAATCCTAGACCTCATCTGTGCTCTTCTTTTTCTGATATAGCCCTGCTTCTCACCATTTGAACAGTCAGGAGCTGCTCCAGATGCTACATCCCAAGAATTGCTAAGAGAACATTGTTTAGGTCAGAGACAAAAATTCTAAGCTATTACTTCAGATTTTCTCTGACATTAATTTTGCACAAGTTCCTCCCAACATATCAAATCTGTGACAGGTTAACGACTACATTATGTCACTTTGCCATTTGTTACTCATAAGTGTTTGGGTTGACTTTTGCCCCTGAAAGAAGGAAAACAAATCAGGAGCTTGACCAGGTGTGTCCTAATAGCACTGAGCTTTTGGAAGCTCAGTGCCTAGTTTTCTTCTCACTGCTGAGCACTTCTATTAACTCAAGTGGAGCCTATTCTGATCTACAGCAATTAAAGTAAAAGCAGAGCTGATCCAGATGACATGTCTCCTAGGGACATTCTCAGACTAAATGACCAGAGGTTTCCTCTGCAAACTGCAGCAAATACAAACTAATTCACTTAATCATAAATTTTAAAATCCTCAAATACACTTTGGGTCCTCCCAGCGGTGCTGGCAAGAGCCATTGCTATCCCTGCCTGCTTGTTACTGCCTCTCTGCCAGATGCTGCCATTTCACAGACCACCAGCAATACTTTTGAAGTGAGCAAGCCCATATCTTTTCAGAGATAAAAATTACTAAACTAACTGTATCAGTACACGCTGGTGTACTGATTTTGACTGAAGGGGACCAAGAGTATGCTGCACACTATTGTGCCAGCAGTTTTGCTTGAGAACAATGATGCAGATTTGGTAATGTGGATGATTTTGTTTTAAACTGGTGTATTTGCTTATAAAGGAGAATACGCATAAAGGATATGCCTAGGCTATGAGATCTGCTCATGCTTCAAATTTAAGCCGTATTTTCCATAAAGTACTGTGGCATGGGAATATGTTTAAAAACATATTTAATACATAAAGCGATACAGACTAGATATTCCCATACTGGAGATGGTATCTCTATTTTGTCTGGAAATGGCTGTGCTGGAGACCTAAGACAGATGTGTGTTCCTATGAGAATCCTAACCCCCTCTTGCAGACTCAAGTTGTTAAAATATGATTTGAAGAAGCATCTGGAATTTTAGCCGCTTTTTCAGACCCAAGCTCAGCTGAGCTGTACTCATTTAAACATGGAAGAAATGTAACTGATACTTTATGCGGAAAATGTCCAGGCTTTAGTCACATCTGTGACTGCTGCTTTACCAAAGCACCATGGATCCTCCATTTTATCTTAGAAAGATGTTGGTTCCAACAGAGTTAGTGTGGGTTCTCATTTTATCTGTCTTTATGGCCTGTAGGTATGCTTTACTATGGAGCTATACAAGAGAAGATGTTTACAACAAAGCTGGGGAATTCCTTTAAGTGTGCCAGCAAGCAAACCTTCAATTTGAAGAAGAACTTTCAGCTACTCTTTGTTAATATGCAGGTGCAGGCGTTTGATATTGTTGGTAACCAGTTTGGAACAGGTAAGGAGAAGGATACCTTTTCCACCCTTCTAAGATTTACATGTCAACACTCTGGTAGCCTGATAGATATAATCTGCTAGATTATAACCATACACATATGGTGATCACGTTACACTTATAGCGCAATCACAGCTTTGTAATAGCTTAATAGTGTAACCTGCCTGATACTGTTTTCTCACCCTTTTCTGCATCATTTTCAACACAGTGCTAATACCTGTGGGAGATGGAAAAGTATCTTTTCCTCCTGCATTAAGTACCTGCTGTTTCACCTTCTTGTTGTTCAGCTCTACAGCCACAATTTTATTCTTCATGCATTTTCTCCCATAGCAAGCAGAAGTGTATTCATCACCATTGCAATACCCAAACCTCTAATACGTACAGATCATTTCAAGGTTACTGTTCTCAATATAGTCAGATTTTAGCTATTTTGAAAGGCTGTTGACTCTCATGAAGTCCCACAGCTGTAGCAGCAAAACTGCCAACCCATAAGGGATATTTGTGAAAGCAGGATGATACTCTCAGAGCAGCTGTGTCTAGACATGGTGACGTGTGCTCCTGAGGAGGAGGAGAACTGGTACACTCACAGTTTCAGAATGAATGTGATGCTTATCTCTGCAGATTGTCCCTTCTTGAGTAGCATCACGAAGAGGCAACCATGTAGCTTTGTAAAAGACAAAGACAGACCAGTACTGACTTCCCTAATCTCTGGATTGCTTACACTGGGAGAATATACCGGGGCTCATAACAACTTCTTTCCTACACCCACATCTGGGGTTCCTTCCACAGGGAAATGAGATGTCATCCTTGTTTCTTGTCCAGCAATGCAGCTAGGACCTGGCCAGGCTGTGGGGTCCAAGACTGCTGAGTGCACCAGGAAACTCCCATGCTCCACAGTATGGATACTCTCATGGTCCACTGCTGTACTTTTCATGAGGTACATGAAAGATCCTACAAAAACCAGAGAGATGGACTAGATGGGACCCTGTGGTCTCTCAAACTGTGCATCTTCACATTTCTGTGACTTCCTCTGCAGGTGTTTCCATACAAGAATTCAGGTGGACAGACAAGCTTATCAGCTCTCCAGCCCTTCAGATGCACTGATAAAACCTTCCCTTCTGACATTTGACTTTCTGCATGCTTACAAAATATGGCCCCTGTAGTCTTCTTTTTACTTTAGATCTGATTTTTTACTCAGTTTGGCTCTGTTTGACTGATTCTTTCTTTTGTTAGGTCGCCATTTTGGCTGTCTTTTTTACTTTAAAAGGAATATAATGGGAAACAACATTTGGGGCTTTTTGAGACTTTTTTTTTTCTCTGTTTTGAATGCTTTTCTTTAAGTTCTTAAAAGCCGCACTGAAAATCCAATCTATGCTCTAATTCTCATCAAGATATTTTTCATGGGATAACACTGAGCTGAAACAGCTCATGAGATCCCATCTGATCCCCACATTCCCTTTCAAATTTGTACAGTGAGTGAGTTCATTTATAGCTTTTGGTATGGCCTCACCTCTAGCAGACAGAGCTTAGAAAGATTCTTTTCCTCCTCCCCCCGCCTAAGGTCAGGCTAATCTCAGCTAATCAGTACCATACACAAAATTAAATCAGTTTTGCTTTTAACCAACAGGCTGAGAAAGCAGCTACCACCTCTGAAATAATTCCCCATTGGCCATGAAATAGTTATGAAACTGTTCCGTACCTCTGCTGTATATTCAGATTTGGAAAGACAAAATCCCCAGTAAAGGAATGACTTTTCACCAGCCTCCTCTCTTTGGGTGTCTCAAGACTGCTAGTTTCACTTCTGTTGCTCCTAATTTGCTTATATTTAAAAGGGGAAGAAAAAGAAAACGCTAACGATCATTGGTTTTAAGTTCTTTACAGTTTTGTACAGACTGCAGAAGTGTTACTTGTGCTTGTCCTGTTTGAGTCCAGAAAGCTGTAAAAGTGTCTTCTGAACTTCTCTTCAGTATATCAGAAACAGTTCCTAGAGTTCATAGCCCAAGGTTTTGTCAAGGCAAAATGGACAATTCAAACATCTCTGGCTTTTGCAATACCTAAATGCAAACACTTTTCAGCTCACTTCCTTAACAGCAGGTTACATTAACCAGGCAAAGCTTTTAAAAGGCAACATCTAGTAGAATGCTGGTGCCTTTGGCTTTGTGACATTGCATCATGTGAAATCACCATCTGGATCAGATGGGAAGAGAATCAGATTTTGGGCAGAGCTGTGTGGAGGCTCTGGAGCTGTGACATGGTGTCATGCACTCCACATGCTCCCTGGGCTAACTGCCCACCATCAGCATAAAGATTCCCACTGGGGAGAAGCCAAGCTAAGCTATGATCTGTGCCAGCATAGTCATCAGAATAGGACAATAACAATGGAGGGTTTTGGCTTAAAGTGTTGTCAAAATCTACCTTGGAATAGTCACAGGGAGTGAAAGTGGCAGAGGGTGTTTTATCTCCCTCATACCCTGGGTATAAACTGGATTTATCACTATGCTGGCATACATTGTGGGGTTCAGCTGATCAAGCTACCCTGTGTAAAGCATAGTTTGCTACTCAAGTGCCACTCTAAGCATCATGCTAGAGGTCTTGGTTTCCCTGGACCCCAAGTAAGGACCCTTCCTATAGATCAGATGGAAGATAGAGGTCTGATCCTGTTCTGGGATAACACATTAGTGATCTTTCCCAGGCCTTGCCTTTGCTCCCAAGGCTACACTTGCTGTATTGTGAATTTGAGACTGATTCTGCCATTGTTACTGAGTAAATATTCTGTTTATGTTGGTGACCCAGATGGTGTAGTCTCTCCATAGGAAAACCGACCATTTACTCCAGTCTGGAAGTTGATTTTTAAGTAATGAGTTTCCGTTTAATCGGAAGATGTCTTGAATATTCATTTGGGTGGGGACTGGCTGAGAAATTCAGTATTTTCCCCCTCTGTAGCTAACAGGTATATTTAGAGTGTATATGTCTTTAGATGGCTCTTAAAAGATATTATTTGTGTCAAAACAAAAAAACAACCCATGAATAGTCTATGAAAACCTTTTCTGATATTATCATATGTATGATAAGATTAAAATGGTACGGCTAAAGCAACCCCCTGGACTAAGCCTAAGGCTCCTGGCATCTCTGGGTGTTCTCAGCCACAGTTATCCACAGATATTCTGAATTAAACACAGAGAACAATTAGAATTTGATTTTTCTTAGCAAACACTGACTTAACTAGGATCCTTGCTGTGCCAACGATGTGCTGGGCTCCCTTCTCTGGTCTGACTCTTTTTACTGAGCAGGGGCAATTACAAGCCACAAATGAGCAGTTTTTGGCCATGTAGGATGTGTCTTGCCCTTTTATTTTCAGACTTGCACTCTGTAGTGGGATGCTCCACATCTGCTAGCAGAAAGCAAGCCTCCTACTGTGTATGTACTGATCTTGATGGTAAAACAATTACTGCAGACATGAAAGAGCAGAGTCATTCTCCAGTGAAGCAGGTAGCTATTTTGAAAGGGGCAAGTGTTTTCTTGAGGTAAGGTTCACTACAGATAAAAATGTAGTAAGTATAATTCAGGAAAAAGAAAGGAGTAGGGAAAAAACCCAAAACCCATGGTTTTGAGAACTTCTGCCTTGTGTTTGCTAAATTTTTAACTTTTCTGGAATGAAGATGTATAGTCTAGGAGTACGGTGTCCTGCTATAACACATTTCCTGATCTCCTTTAACTTTCAGAAGAAGAATGTTTTCCTGATAAAAACAGCAAAGCAGCTCCCATCGCAGTGGGCCTGAGTATCCTGGGATTGTTAGTCATTGTGTTTGCCACTTTCCTGATTTCCAGAAGAAAGCCACAAAGAGGATATGAACGTATCTGAGGTGCCCTTTTACTTCCAAATGTGCGTAGCAAGTAGAGAAGTCACAGGAATTTTAGCTTCTACCTGGCAGTCTCACTACCCTGAAGCCACATTTTTAAGTGATTTTAAGAGATGACACCATGTATTTAAGCTAATATTTCTGGAAATGATTTCTTTAAGGTGGGAAGGACAGAACTCACACCATCTACTTCACGCTATTCTTGGCATCTAATTTAGATGTAGTTCAGAGGATTAAAGTGAGGAGCTTAAATTCTTTGTATTATCAACAAAGGAAGCAGTTCATTCTATCCAAGTCAGATGCCTAAAAATAGCTAAAGGCAAGCAGTTATCACCATTTCCCAGGAAATCCATCAAGTTTGTTAAAGATAGCATTTAGATTTATTAAAATAGATGTGTCCAGTAATACAACTTTCAAGTGACTAAACCAGAGGTCCACAGCTACAGACAACCTTTTTAATTCAGAGCTCAGTGAAAGCCTTGTGGGAGCACTGTGTATGCTGAAGTGTCAGGGCAAGTGTAAGTGTGACTTCCATTCGCAAGCAAGTTCTCACCAGTCCTAAACCAGTCTGAAAATCTTGACAAAAGAGAAAATAAAATTAAATAAGAGCACACTTTCCCCTTAGGAGTTAGGGTAATGGCTTAAATTTTACTAGTTAAAGTTTTGCCTGGAAAAGGATTGTGGAATGGCACCCATTAAATAAAAGACCGACTGAAGTAATCTGCAAAAAATCATTGTTAATAGTTTAATCTGGATCTAAACAAAAATAGAAATGCTGGGAGCTAGTTTAATTTGCATGAATAATGGCCCAAATCCTGAGCAATTATTAGTGGTGGTGGAACCTCACTGGATTTTCACTGGGTTAAACTGACGATAATATCTTGTGAGTTTAATTTCCCTTAAATACTTTTAAAATAGTTTTGATATTTTACTAGTGTTTAATCATTGAGAGTTTACTTATTTAAATTAAGAAAGAAAAGAAATCCTTCCATTCTGTCAATTACTAAAAGATGCTGGTCTGTGTCAAGCAGTAAACATGGTCATGCTTTTTCATAATTGACATAATATGTAGCTGTGGAAGTAATTACGTCACCAGAAATGTTCCCTTTGAGTCTGAACAAACTGATAAATAAGAAAGATAAAGACAATTTTGAAGCATTTCTGCACAGAACCAGCTGCGAGCAAGGGAGGCAGCTGAATATGATGATGAGGTAAAGTAGCACAAGGAACAGAATACTGAACTTTCAAACCTTTCATACCGATACAGTGATTTGAACTGTATTCAGCTGAATACTCAACTTTGAGTATTTCGATTATTGTTTTGTAAAAGGCTCCAGCACTTTCAATATTGCTCAGTGAACTTTACCTAGCTTATTTTCACTCCTCTTCCTTCACCCCGGGTTACTGGACAAGCAGCCCACTGAACTCAGTGGCATGGTTCAGGCCCTTGGCTTAATAAGATTCCTCTGGTTCTTAGGGTAAGTAAATACTATTAATCTGTTGTTTAGAAAGTAGATTTTTATACTTGATTAAAGCATTCACTTTTTTAAAAGGAGAATTTATGAGACGGCCAGCAGGAAAGGTAAATACATCCAGCTTGGTTGATTCTATGATTCTGTGAAGAGCTTCCATTTGAAAGTGAGCAGTTGTATGCAGTAGTGATGTTACCGTCCCAAACTGCTACATGTGGACATTTTAACAATGAATACTGCACAAAAAGCTTGGCACCACACATGATCTGGCCCTAAACTGTTCTGACTAGAGATCAAAAGACACCTTTCCTATGCAAACCTAAGTCCTATTTCACATGTTCTTTGGGTCGTTGGGTTGTACGATCTATACAGTTTGTTACTTCTACTGATATGGATATAGCATTTTCTTGTGATGTTCTGTACTGAAAAATCCCTTTATGTTAATATTCAGTCTTTTAACATTTGATATCAACATGAGAAGTGAAAACTGTTCTTAATCACTGATAATTCTATGTTTAATCTTGTGATGGCCTCTGGCATTTTTGCCAATTATGTAAGGTTAATGTTTTTTCCCCCCATACTTTTTTCTTTCTATAGTGAATCAAACTTTGGTATTGAACAATGTTTGGATTCAGGTTTACCTGATTTGTTTTTATGCTTTTTACTGCTATTATTTGCTGGTTTTATGAAGCCACATACTGTCCCTTCTAGATGAATAATACTCTGGGCTTGCTCTAAAAAGCACGGGGGAAGTGCACATGGCATAAACTGATGAAACAGTTGGATACTCCCATGAAATGCTGCCAACATGCAGCAAAATTAATCCAATGGGGTTGGTGCTTCACAGCAGCAAAGGATCCATTGGAGAATTCTTTACTGCATCAGGAGATCCCAGCCACTAAGTGCAGCCTTTCGTCCACCTGCAGCCAAGCCTGCATGCAGTCACCTCCTTCCCTGACCACAAAACACACAAGCAGCCTCTAGCAGAGATGTGTGTCAGCATGCCAGCATAGCATGGAGTGCTGCCTCTCTGAATTTAACATTGAATGAGAATTAGACAGCGCAGCTGCTCCCTGAGTTGCCATGTGCAGCTTTTAAAGCTGATGCCTATATTCACCTTCTGCCAGAATTTAGAAAGCCATTTGGCTGTCACTTTTTTATCTAATGGATTTGCTCTGAGATCCTTTCCCCAGTGGGAAGACTATAGGTGTAATTGGTCTTGGTCCTGCCAGACTTTTTTTAAACACCTTGTCAGAGGAAACATTTTGAGCAAAATGTCCCTAAAAGAGCACCATACAAAGGAGAGGCTCTTCTGATGAACTAGTTGTATGCTAGGTGAGCCATGATAGTTATATCATGGGGAGCAGCGCAGTTTCTTTGCTTCCTGTTGATATTGATGTAAATGAAAACAGTATTTTCTAAGCCTGGCAGATTGCTTTCCTTCCAGGGCTGCTCTTTGCCATCGTCAGACCTTTGTTCACAACCTGCTTACTGCTTGGGACAGGGAGATACCAACCAACCTGCCCTAAAAATCTGCATGCGAAAAACCTTCATATAGTCAGCTTGAGCCCATGTACCCAGAGAGCAGAAAGAAGAGCACAGACTGCTGTGGGAGGGGACAAAGTGGCAGCTGGGTCCCAGAGTGACCACCAGTGTTGGTCTCAGCACCCCCAGCTCACTTCTTCCCCCAGCTGCAGGCTCAGATCAACCCATCCCTGAACCAGAATGATGATATGATGTACCCCATTAGGGAAGCTATGCTTAACTCCCTGGCAAGAATGTGCTGGTCAGCAAACAGTGGGGCCACAGAGATTAGGAGGTGAGTACATGCCTGTAGCTCCCTGATGTTTTGCTGCAACTCTCACCCCAGACTATTCACTGTGGTCTCTTGCATACCCAAGGTAGACCAATGGTATCCCATGGGTATGATGATGTCATACTTAGCCAAATCACCAAGGAGTTTATAAAGCAAGATTTAATTTCTTTCACTTCTTTTTGCTCTCTGATGGACAAATTAAAAACCAGCTGTTAATTCTGGTTGAAAGAAGGAGATGTCGATTGGCATCTTGAGTGTATGAAGATGGTTTGGTTGATCCCTTCTAGCTTGCTATAATATATGGTTGCTAGAAAATAATTTGCTATGAGAAGATATGCTCTATTTTTCTATTATTGATGTTTGTATAATAAAGGTCATATTTAGTCATTAAAGTGTGCATTGCTGTGCGATTATTTTATCTCTCAAGTGCTGTTTCACCTAAACTGTTTAAAATACAAGTTCAGTCTAACAAACAGGAAGGTTCCTATGAGCTCTGGACACAAGCCACAGACACAGATCTGCCTATGTCCTAAATATAACTTTGATGATTATCTCTTCTGTTGCTTGGACAGCTCATAGCACATTTCTATGTTTGTTTCATCAGCACAACTTCCAGAGTATCTAAATTCACTATATTTCTTTATACAACTGGATCTTTTTGTTTCTTATTGGACCAAAAACCACAGACCATAACTCACAGCAGATGTGATAGATGCTGTTACTTCACATTTAAATTCCTTTCACAGATAATAATATTAGGCATTATGATAAGAGTCTTTTGAGGAGAATGCATCCTTTCAGTGTGCAGTTATGAAAATTAGAGGAAACAAATAGCTTGGGAAATACCACACACAAACCTGAGAATTCAACATCTGCTTCTATCTTGGTCAAAGGAATTTCCCAAAGGATGGGGGCTGGACCAGATGATCATTAAATGTCCTTCTCAACCCAAATCAGTCTATGGTCCTACATGACTTTGCTATGATTTTGCTGTTTGTCACATCAAGAGCCAGTTTGAAATATCCTAACTATGGGACAACTGTGTGAGGTAAACTTCTCAATAAAGAGGGGCACTCAAAAATTCTTCAGCTTCACCTTTAAGGGGTTTTCAAAGGAACTTGAAACCAGATCTGTCTAGATCTACGTTTGGCTAATAACTGCAGCTAGACCCCGTTTTGGGTGCAGACTCCTATAATACCTCTAAGGCCACTATTGGGATGTGGCATGAGAGAGCTCTCTGCCTAGGAAGGAGAGGGATGGGCAGATGGCGAAACAGAATACTATCTTCTCTGTCGTGAGCAACACAAGGCTCTAAAATGGCTGAATGAGTCTCACATGGCATGCTCTTCATGGCTAAAGAAGCAAAGGTTCTTAGATGGATTGCAGGAAAGCAGAAGACATGGTAAAGTTGGGGGAGAAAAACCTCTCTCTGCGGCCAGCAGCTGATGAAGGAACTTACCTGCTAGAGAAGTGCCAGTGAGGGCAGCAGAGAGAAAGTTACTTCCCTGAGTGGTAAGATATCATAATTATGCTTCACTTGCCAGTGAAAATGGAAACTACTGTTTCTAGTATCAGTGCACATCCCTACATGATAGATAATTTACTGCCTACAGGTTGCAAAATGAAAACTTCAAAAGCCCCTTCAGTAGAAAAGCAGGGCTGCCGAGAGACCAGGGTCAGTTTGCTCTGCTCTTTTGCACTTGCTTGGCCTGGTACAATATTAAATTTGGTGCCAGGTTCACTGAAGTGGACAAGGTTCCTGGCTTGCTCATGTTAGTTTTTGAAGCTGGGCTGGTAAATACACACTTTGGAGATGTATTTCAGCTGATGAACTAGGATTTATATGGGGCCTTCTGCATTTCATTGCCTGTGGGTTGGGAGTCTGAAGTAGGTGGTAGAAGGCTGCTGGATGTCTCAAAATTCTCTCTTTCTTGATAAGGTTTAATGGCAGATGGAGGAATAGTCAATCATTTCTCCTTTTAAGGCAAAAAGGCCCATCTGTAAGTCACACAATGGACTGTCCCAGAAGCACGAAAGTTGGGAATTCACTGAAGAAATGTTTTTACATCGGAGTGTCTAGAAGAAAAAAGAATATTTTTGAAAGCATTAATTTGAAGAAGATAACAAGGGTGAGGAGGGAAAGATTTCTATGAAGGTAACCCTGCACTAATAAGGTGACAAGACACTTGGAGACTACACTTTCTTTCTTATACCCATGGCTGTGGCTATTGCATGCCAATAATGCAGGGGTATGTATGTCTGAGGTTTATCAGCCAGAACAATGCTCGTACTCCTGGACTTTCCCAGCTAGCCACAAAATGTCGCAAACCCCACATTTCCCTTTTTCTGCAAGTCCTGTTGCCTATGAATTTGGTAGATCCCAAGTATTTTATTAAATTATAATTTGTCTCAGGTTATTATTTAACTCTTTCTTCAAAAATTTAAAAAGGAGTAGGTGGCCTTTCCCACATGTGGAAAGAAAGAAAGAAACAAACAAAAAGAGCTGTTGAGAAAAAGGGAAGTGTTCAATCTGAGTCAGTAAATCTGTGCTGACTAGAGACACAGATTTTGGTTTTGGACCTCAGCTTTGCTGGGGCTCTCCTATAGCCCAGAAATTTCTGAAAAATATGTTTCATGAGTCCAGCCAATGTTTTACCTCACTAATTTTGTCATAGAATGATCTTTTTTTATCTCTTCAAGGAAAACTAATTCATATTTCAAACAAATTATGATGTTCACAACCTGTTCATGGAAAAAATAATAATGAGAAATGTACTCAAATTATTAATCTAAAGAAGCTTTCAAAATATGCCAAGCATCCACAATAAATTTTAAAATGTTGCCAATCCAACCTATCCAATATATCATTAGGTTCATCACAGTGCCTCTATCTATGTACGTGCACATTAAGCATATTGCTGGTGCCAGTGAGAAAATTATTACTTTCTGCATTTCAGTTTTATCACACTGCACTTCCACCAAAATGTGTACACAATATGGTGATCCCACTTGAGTTTGCAAGCCCCAAAAGCCGTGCTTGCAGGATGCCTTCGCCACGAGCAGATCTGCAATAGAAATGAGTTTGCAACTTCCGCTAGTTCTACTGTCAAAGGCATAAACCCTTCCATCACCTCTGATTTACGTACTGTGAAACAGCTGTAGCTCTTCCCGATGGTCACCGGTAAACTAGGTAGAATGCTGCCATCTTGTGTTTACGGACAAATCGAACAGGCTGATTTTTTATTTTTTTAAATCTGAATTTCGAAAGACAAGAGTAGCAGCTACACTGCCAGCACATTATGTTGAAGAAAAATGAAGTGAATGGATTAGGGAAGAGTGGAAGCTTCACTTAATAATTTAGTTTTCAAAATTTCATCTTTAGAGCAAGTGCTGAGCCCACAGCCTCTTGCAGTCAGGTTCAAGGGACCATACTATTTCCCCAAGCTGATGTGGTCTCTGTTTAACTTACTACAGTCATCGAGCCTTGGTGTGAGAGGTCACCACGCCAAATCACAAAAAAGCAAGTGGAACAAGCAGAGATCACCTGCATACCAAAAATGCTCTGTATATAAGAAATTGTGTTAATGCTTCAGAGTACAGACAACGCGTAGGCATGTGAAATTCTACTACTATTATGACTGATAGTTTGTGTATTCCGTTTGTGGAAAAGCATGGTTGCTTTGCTGTTTGGAAACAGCACCTAGAAATACTTAACTCGACTAAGTGCTGTTTTGCTGGTTTGTTGTGTTTTGGGTTTTTACGACATCCACATCAACATGAACACTAAGAACAGCCCCATGAGGCCTGACCACAGGCCCAGCTCCCCTGTGCCCCTAAGAGCTCAGGAGCTGTGCAAGACCCTGCAGCAGGCTGGTGCCTGAACCTGCAAAGCCTGAGGAGCAGAAGGGATCGTGCCTCCTTTGTGTTCGCCACGGGGTGGGATGTGCATTTACAGGACACAATGTGCTGGGGAGCTGGGCCCGGGCACAGGGATGTTACGTGTTCTGAGGATCTCCGTGTCCTTCCCAACCACCCTAACGTTTCATGTTGCTGCTCCATTACCACTCTGGATGCCATTCCCGAGGGAACACAGTCAGCTCCGAGCCCAGGCATCCATAAATAAAGCCAGGAGTCCTTCTGCAGCGTGCATCATTTAAAACTTACATGAATTCAATTTGATCTGCCGTTTTATTGCCCTGTTTCTCGGTGTCATGCAACCCCTGCCGCCTTCCCCCGGCTCTTCCCCCACCTGACAGCCATTTAACACACTCCCTTCCCAGCTCGCTCGGGAGCCAGCACGCAACCACCCCTCGGACTTCTTTCTTGGTCACGTCCCGCCTCCCTGCGCGCTTTCTATTCCCGCTGCCCGCCCAGC
>NW_009925896.1:229919-245515 GCF_000696875.1 Nestor notabilis | reverse complement strand
GGCAGCATGGACGTGTCGTTGGGAGGGCGGGAGGCGGGTTGGGGACACGGGACCCACCGAAGAGCTCCTGCCGCCACGGCCCTGGGACATGTTCGCGGCTGGGGAGCAGCGCAGTGGGGAATCGCCGAATCCAGCGCCTAGGTTTAGTTTTCCTCCTTATTTATTTATTTGTATTTTTAATGCATTCCTTCACTTTTCTGCTAAATCTTGTGTGATTGCCAAAAAAAAAAAAAAAAAAAAAAAAATAAATCTTGGGTGATTGCAAAAAAAAAAAAAAAAAGAAAAAAGAAGACAAGAAGACTATGATTCTTTGTTCTCACACGGATCTCACTGTTTGGTTTCTTTAACTTATATCCTTTTTTTAAAGAAAAGCTTCCCTGGAAGCTGGTTTCTGTCCCTATTTTTACAATTAATTGATTCATAACTGCATATACAGCACTATGGACAATCCTAATGACCCTGAAATGGAATTGATGGTGGGGATTGTATATCCATGTGTAAATATCTGCATATCTATGCTCTAAGTACCACCTGCTTGAGTGACAGAAGTCCTGATCTACCTGACAGCAATGCAAGTACAGGTTAGCTTAATGTTAGTTTTAGCATAGAACCATAGAAGGGTCTGGGTTGGAAGGGACCTTACAAGTCATCTGGTTCCAAACCCCTGTCACGGGCAGGGACACCTTCCAGTAGACAAGGTTGCTCCAAGCCCCATCCAACCTGGCCTTGGACACTGCCAGGGATGGGGCAGCCACAGCTTCTCTGGACAACCTGTGCCAGTGTCTCGCTACCCTCACAGTAAATAATTTCTTCCTAATATCTAATCTAAATCTACCCTCTTCTAGTTTAAAGCCATTCCCCCTTCTCCTGTCACTACATGCCCTTGTAAGAAGTCCATCTCCAGATTTCTTGTAGGCCGCCTTCAGGTGCTGGAAGGCCACAATGATGTCTCCATGGAGCCTTCTCTTCTCCAGGCTGAACAAGCTCAACTTTCTCAGCCTGTCTTCGTAGGAGAGGTGCTCCAGCCCTCTGAGCATCTTTGTGGCCCTTGTCTGGACTTACTCAAGCATATCCACATCCCTCTTGTGCTGGGGGCCCCAGAGCTGGATGCAATACTCCAGGTGGGGTCTCACAAGAATGGAGTAGAGGGGGAGAATCACCTCCTTCAACCTGCTGGACATGATCCTTTTGATTCAGCGCAGGATATGTTTGGCTTCCTGAGCTGTAGGCACACATTGCTGGCTCATGTTGAGTTTCTTGTCAATCAATACCTTCAAGTCCTTCTCTTCAGGGCTGCTCTCAATCCATTTTATCCTGAATGCAGAGGATCCTGGTGTAATTGAACCCAAAATTTAGCCCAGGGTCTTTGCAAGTAAGTACCCGTTTCTAGGTGGCTAAGGATCAGTCTGCATGTGCTCATTCTGATTTTGGGCTGCATTGTGCCTCACCCAGTGCTGGGAGCAGGGAAAGCAGCTTAGCTCCTGGTCCTTCCCAGGGAGAGCTGCTTTCCCTGCCAGGATGGAGCTGGCACTACAGGTACTTCCCTGCTGTGGCTGTGGGGCTAGTCCAAGGGTGGGTGGAAGGGCTAATGGGGTGAAAGAGAGGTAAGGATCTGCACCCTTTAACCATGCTGGTATAAGTAAAGTTAGGTCCCAGGTTAATGTAGCCAGAATCTGAGATCCAAGTTGCTTATTAGAAGGTGCTGCCCTTTCACTCCCTTGGGCTTAGCCTCTGAAAAACAGAGGAATTAGTTGTGAAATTGGAGGAAACTAACCACACTGTAATTGACACAATCAGTGTAGAAGAGGTCAAACACCATATTTTAATTTAGAACCCAGAAGAGATGCACGGATCTTTTTCACAGTGTCATGTATGCATTTTATTCCATAAGACAGCAAGTGGATATTTGGAAACAAATATTTTTTCCTGTTCTAGGCCCTGTTTGAAAGGGTTTGCTGGAAGATCAGTTGACTTAGTGGATGTGGATGATGCATGCATGTGTAGGAGAGAGAAATGCTGTGGGTACTAGTTCAAAGACCTCTTGTTATCTGGACTTTCCCAAATAGTTAACAGTCTGTTTATAGACTTCCCCCCACCTACACCAGTGCATATTCAACAACCATATCCTATGCAATATATATAAAAATTAAATTTCATCAAACTGCTACAGTAGTAAATACTTAAGTATTCTAGCAGCGTGTAGCACACAGGACACATGATTATGATTAGTGTTATTTCCCTCATGGGGCTTTTCCAACAGACGTCAGCTTGGTGTGTGGGCAGAGCGAGAAGACCAACCTACAGTAATTTTAGGAATTCCTTTGTCTTATGGTGCTGTCTGGTCTTGTGTCAGACACACTGACCCTCGTTGTGAGAGCAACTGGAGAAGTTGGTGTAAAGTTTGCTGATGCTTGTAATGGGGTTAAATTCCCTTCTCAGGTCTCTAGACACTTCCCTGGAAAGGGTCTGACACGTATTACTAGAACGGACTGCTTGAAACTAGGAACCTCATCACTGAAGTAAAAAATAGGGATAGAATAATGCCATGTAAAAGTGGATGACGATAGCAATATTCCATAGAGGGAGAAGCGATAAATGGAAGTTGTGGGTGTTACTGACTATGCTACCAAATATTTTGATACCAATTAAAGTGTAGTGCCACTAGAGATGTTTTCATCACAATATGAGACAGAAGTACAAATACTGACTCAGAGAATGACAGTGGGGATATGAGCTTGTGCCACAACAGATGTATAACAGCAGAGAAGCATGTATAGCAGAGTGATTCAGAAAAAGCAGGCACAGGATTGAGTCTTATGGATATGACAGAAGTTGAGATTTCTCCTGTGGGGACATAAAAGAGATCTTCTTCCAGCAGTCAGGCAGAAAAGAGAATTGAATCTTAGCCTTTAGAAGGGTCCCAAGTGGCAAGGACTGTCAGCAAGTCTAGATGGTTGCGATCCAGTGACTTAGGTTGAGTTTCATAGTGCAATGCTTGTTTTATTATTTTTTTTTCATAGTAAGTCAAACATAGTCATTATATGAAAACCTCCAAGATGTCTTACCCAAAGAAATACACTCTTGGGTGTTTTGTTCAAAATGAGATTTGCAGTCTGGGGCTCAAGACTTGGAAAGTCTCCTGTGTCTTAAGTTCGTATTGTACGGACATCACCAACAGGAAATTTAAGGTGTCTGAATTCAATTTGGCTTCAAATGGGTAGGCAGAGGAAGAAATGGTTCACGTCAGCCTTTATGCTGTCCTCTTCAGAGTATACCTCTAGCAGTTCAATACATAAAGACTTTTAGTTCTTCATTTATGCCTATTGCTGTTTTACTAGTAAGATGGAAAAGCAACAGTGGGAACTGAAAACAGAAACTAACTATTAAACATAGGCA
This sequence comes from Nestor notabilis, assembly GCF_000696875.1. NCBI lineage: Eukaryota > Metazoa > Chordata > Aves > Psittaciformes > Psittacidae > Nestor > Nestor notabilis. Next base: position 242,119 of record NW_009925896.1, on the reverse strand, counting down.
TTCAGTGAATCCTGAAGCAAAATGAGCATTCCTTTATTAATATTTTAGCAAAACTGGATTCTTTCCTCAAACAAAACAATGCTATAAAATATCACAGATTCAACATCTGCTGGATCTTCATTAGTTTAAGTGTTATGGTTCAATTTAATGAAATTTTATCAGCAACACTTAAAACTGAAGCGCAGAGAGTGCTTTTTCTACAGATAACAACATCTTTGGGCAATAGAAACTTGGGCCTGTTTGCTGATGGTCTTTGTAGTACTACTTTAGGAATAACTCTTACTGCTTCTTCGCTCTCCAGGAAGAAAAGTGTGTTGTTGTGAGCAGTAATATTTGGTTGGTGAGTCCAGGGCTCTGTTTCCTTCTGTACCTGTGTGACTTAGGGAAGTCATAGAATCATAAAATCATAGAGTGGTTTGGGTTGGAAGGGACCCTAAAGCTCATCCAGTTCCAAGCCCCCTGCCATGGGCAAGAACACCTTCCACTAGACCAGGTTGCTCAAAGTCCTGTCCAACCCGGCCTTGAACGCTGCCAGGGATGGGGCAGCCACAGCTTCTCTGGGCAACCTGTGCCAGTGCCTCAGCACCCTCACAGTAAATAATTTCTTCCTAATATCTAATCTAAATCTGTCCAGCTGGCTATTACCTCTGGCCTTATCACTACATATCCTTGTAAAAAGTCCCTTATCAAACCTTTCATGCTTCAGCTCCCACCCTGGGCAAGCAAAGGCATCATGTTTTCCTCCTGGATGTGGAGGTTAATGTCACTGTCCAAGACTGGGTGCAGCTGCAGTGGGAATTGGGTGGCTTGGTGGATCCTGTGCAGTGTGAACTGATGTATGCACACCAAAGAGGGAAACATTAGTAGGCAGACAGAATTCTAGCAGTGGTGTGCCCACTGAGATCACACATAATAAAATGCACACATACTTGTACAGCTACACAGAATCTGTATAAATTCCTCAGACTTGGGTCTCAGAACTTATTAAAGGTTAATCTACAACTGCTTAAATTCCCTGTAACTGGATCAGACCAGCCTTAATCTTCTTACCAATTGACCCTAGAGATGATTAGAGACTCTAGAGACTTTTAGTCTCTTCAAGAGACTGAAATACTAGAGAATGCTTTCATAGCAAATATCCCTTCGTTTATTACCCTAAATAGCTACCTAGTGTCTAACAGGGTCAAGCAAGTGTTGTTCTTTGCACCGAGGAAAACAAATTCCACTGGTGTGACTGTGTACCATTCATATTATGAGCAGACGAAAAGGAGGATGATAACATAGCTCTTCAGGTCAGTCAGACATGTAAAAGCCTCTCCCTCCTTTTTTACCACTTATTTCTTTCTAGCACCAGAAATTCCAGAAATAATGGTTTTAAGGAAGTTTTGTGAATTGAGGTAAAACATGGGCTGGGATCTGGAAAAGTCTAACCAAACAAAGGTATCAGGGGAGGTCAGGGAGAGAGGTGGACAAGTAGTACCACTGGCTTGTCGAAGGTGGCAAAGTCAGTGGATACCTCAAACAATTCCAAAAATGCCAGGATGAGGCAAATCCCAGTGTTATTAAGTTCAGGAAGATTTTGCTAACTTAATATACAGGCAGTTGTAACTTGGAGAAATGGGGGTCATAGTCATAGACGGTTTTGTCCATGACTTAATTGCACTAGCAACTATTTTGCCACGGTTTCCTCTTACTTAGAGTATCCCATGAAGTTCAAGGGTGCTACCTATGGAGCATCAAAGTGAATACAGGGGAAAGAACATCAAACATTGCTGAAAATAGGGACAGGAAGTTCAAGCTTATTGAGCTGTGCAGCTCAATAAAGAAACATAAAGAAAAGTCAAAAAGCAGAAAAGGATGTTGCTTTAATGAATTTCTCTTCTGTGCACCCCAATCTGCTTGCAAATCTGAAACCACTAAACCACACAAACAATAACATGTAAAATAATGCAGAATTGAAAGAATCTTGAACCAACCTTGGCACCTGGGAGGCAAGAAGGTGGCTGAAATGCAATTATTACTACTTTTGCTAATTTTGGGCCTGGGTGAAATAAATTATCAGAATACCACAGTTTCATTAACCGTTTACTGATAAGCTATCTGACTGCTTGCTTCTCTTTCAGCTGGGAGACAATTAGTTTTTCACTGCCTGACTTCGAGAAATGCTGATATTGATATTTTATATCAATACACCACCAGGAGCCTGAAGACCTTTTTTCTCAATTCCTTCTCTTTTTAGAGTCCTGACAAGTGCTGCTATGCTGGCTGTGCATGGCCAGACATCTCAGCATAAAAGCTCATGGGCTCACATAGGGACAGGACTGCAAGAAATGCTTGATACAGAAAGCGGCGCTGGTCTGTCAGTAGGTGGTGTGCCAGCATGAAGTTGAATAAGGCATAACACACAGGAGTGAAGCCTTTAGGTAAAGTACATTGTAAAAGCGATCCTGCCTATGAGACTAGAAACTCTTTGGTACCCCTTGCAAAGAGAAATAATGTCCTGGTTGACAAGGTAGCCCATGAAAGTACACTGTGTGCACATGCAAATGGGGTTTCCTGGTGCAGTAATCCAGACCTGCTCTGCACATTAAAGGCCTTCATGCAGCACACGCAGATCTTGTAGGCATGCGGTAGAGCGTTAATAGGTAGAGCGTTGGACCACTCGGTTAAAGAGTCCTCTGTATGTGTCATAATCACATAAGTTAAATTCAGCTTGCTGCTTGTAGAGCTGTCAGCCTGAATGCTCTTGAAATTAAGCTTTCACAGTTTGCCATCTGGGTCCTGTATGAAGGCAAAAATGTTTCCCATCTCTAGTACCACGTATTAAGAGACAAAAATTGAAGTTTTCTATACACCTGCCAAACCCACATCTTGGTACCAATTATGGTTGAGAGTTTTTGGAAAAACATCTATATAACAAAATGTATCTTTCTGGTGGATTAATGGATGCATTTAGTTCAGAAGTTTCAAGTTATGCATGGCTGGAATTGCATGCTTGTCTTCATAACCATGGTTAAAAGTCTTAACCTCTGTACTCAGTTCTTGCTCAGGCAAGAACTCTAATCACCTAACTGGTCTGAAATGCTAGTATCTTCAACACTGAAGCCTCCAACATTAGGATCATTTGTCACAGAGCTTTAATTCAGGCTGTCTTGGTCCATAGGTGTGTTGACCTTAAGAAAAAATGTAAGGTGACTTTTGTGAGGTTTTGATGGGAATGGCTTGCACATGGAAAAGTAACAGCATTCTGCATTTTTTTTTTCAAAGAGATGAGATGATTGGCATGAGTTTTGTTCAGATTGTAAATGTTCTCCTGATTTTAATTTGCATTTCCATGTACAGTTGACAGTCCTTGGAAAGTCCCTTTCTCCTTCTGTATTTGTGCAGTAATGAACAGGGCTGTGTTTGGCTTGGTCGTGTGACCAGATCTAACTTCATGAGACTGCTGGGATATGAGGTCTCTGGACAGCCATCCAGTAGCTCACTCCTAAGGTATGCACATAAAGGAGGCAGCTGCAATGGAGCATGGAATAGCACCATGAATTGCTACTCCTTTCACTAACTTTGTGCCTAGATGAAAGAAATTCTCAGAATATCAGTGTTTCATTATTATGCCTACAAAAGGAGGGTGAGCATAGTCATTAGAAAACATTGATGTAATACATGTCTGTTTCTACATTAATAACGTAGATTTATCTCAGAGGGGGGAAGTGAAATATATGCCTTGCTTCACTGCAAGCTATCTTAGTCCCTCCCTACAAACCTTACAAGCTGGAAATCCTGTAGCCTTGGTGTAGATAGATGAGAGCCAGCTAACAGGTGGTTAAACCCACTTTAAATTCCTGGGTTTTTTTGTTGTCTTATGGCTGTGATATTTTGTCTTATGCAGAAAAAAATCACCTTTCTGTCCTGGGTGCCAGGACACAGCAGTGACATTCTCTTTCTCTAGCAGTGGTCCCATGTCCCCTGTGTGGCATCACTGCCCTTCCAAAGCCTGGTATCCTCCAGCTGCAAGTGTCTAAAGATACTGAAAACATGGTTGCTGGGGCATTACACACTTTACAATTGTATATAAGAGCTATTTTGATAATTCTGCAAGGGACCTATTTTTTTTTTTTTTTTTTAACTAGAGCTTGATATTTGGTAGCTGAACTGTAGCCCTAATAACTGCTAGTATCAGCAAGTGTAGTTTCATGAGGAGAGCTACAGCTCTAGAGGTCTCCAACACATCAGTGATGGTTCTCACAGATATATTTGCATCTGGTGGGAGCTGCGTAAGTATTTAGTGGCATATTTGTGTCTTTACTGGTGACAGCATATTAATAAGCACTTGTCCATTTATTAACAGAATCCTGTTTTAATTCAAAAGGAGAGAAAAAGCAAGCGAGGTTTACGTGCTTAAACTGTAGCAGCAAAGAAACATATAATCAGGAAGAGGAATCAGCTTGTGAATGAGTCCTTAATTTAAAAAAGGCAACATTGTTACATAATTATATTTTTAATTATTTGACTAATTATTTACTAATTGGGTATAACATGTGAAGGCAGTGCTAACAAATCATGGCTTTGGGAAGTGTTTATGTTCAGGATCAGTATAACGTGTATTTGCACAAACAGTAATGCCAAATTGAAACGTCTAGACTGCTGTAAAAGCTGGGCATCATTGGTGAAAATAGGATGTGAACCTCAGTTGATTTCCTTAATTCTTTCTTCTGCAGCACATTCTTAATATCAAAGTGTAAATACTGTGAGAAATAGCAATTTTGATTTGCAAATGAATGGGTTTTTTTTTCTGAAATTATTAGGATTTTTTCCCCCACCCATTTCTGCATTTCGTCTGCAATCCTTAGTGTAGATAATATAAAACACTATAACACTACATTCTATCTCTTTTGTCTAGTGGAATATTTCACTAGGGTTATTATCACAACTATTTTGCTGTGTTCAATGAAATTAACATTGATTCCATTTGTTGAAATCATATGGAGACTGCAACTGCAGTCTGCCTTATTACCAAATGAGTACAGTTTGCCCTTCAATAATTCTCTAAACTCTCAAATGCCTCGGAAATAATATGCTAGAGTGTTACCGAACTGTGACTGAAGCACCATTTGTGCGAAGTGTGACAGTGCACGAATGATATTCCACAGTAAGAGTTCAAATGACATAAATCTTTCACAGAGAGGTTCAGTGACTGGGAAGATGCCTCAGATACATAATAAAGACACTGTGGCCACACTTCAAATTATTTCTGAGCAGTTCCTCTGTATCACTCCTTTAGAAATATATGCATTAATTTCTCCTCTATATACTTAAATGTAACCAATGAGAAATTGAAAAGTGTAATAAATTTTATTATTTCTGCAACTACATTGGTGAAAAATTTAAAACTGTGTTTGCGTAGAGAAATCCTCTTGGCAGTGGTATCATTAAGTTTGTAATGGTAGGCAATGTAATCCACTTATTTTCATTCCTTGTGGGTAACACTGCATAACTCATTTTGTGCCTTTGCTTCCTTCTGCCATCTTGCATTACAGCCATTCCTCAGTCGAAAAAGGGGCAGGCTCTGACCACAGTTATTTTCGCATGGTCTTCATAGGATCTCAGTACAGGAAAGAGAGAACAGTGCTATCTAAATGGAGATTTACATTCAAATGGCGATTAAAGTTGTATTTGTTTTGGAAATGGGACTAGTGATATCTGAGGGACCATGAAATTTGGTGGTAGGAATGTGGGTCTAGGAGCTGGGTTATTCCACTTTTAAACCCTTCTCTTTTGCTTACTTGGTTTTTGGCCCTTGGGCATGCCATCTCAAGTTTGACTTCTCCCCTTGGTGAACTGGAGATAAGAAGGGCATTGCCCCCATATCACACAGGCATTTGAGAATTGATTACTCAATATCTGCACAATTCCTGTAATAAAACTTCCTGAAAACTGTCTCTCGGTGTCCAATCATGTCTTAAACTAAATTAATGGAGAAAATGTAGACAAAATTTATATGGCCAAGATCAGTTGGTAAGGTCATGCCACCACTGTTTATCAAAGGTACAGTTGCCCGAGCTCTTGATCCTGCAATGTAAATATCAGCCCATTTTTAAGTCCCATGATTTCCATCATTTTTTTAGCTGCATATCACTGTGCATTCTGTACTCCTTTGAAAGCCAAGAGCCCATCTGAACTTACCAGTGTCTTCAGAGGCCAGAATTCACCTTTTGTGGCTGTGATTCTACTGGGAACAGGGAGAATAAAATCAGGTCCTGGCAAGAACACATGCTGTTTGGTGCAGCAGACCTTTGCTCAGTTGCTCAGTTCCTGAACAAGGGAACAGTCCCCAGGGACTGGTGGAATCCCATCCTCATCTTGGAGTAAAAATTGATTACTTTTTCATTTATCATCAAGGAAATTGCTTTCTTTGGCTGTGATGAACCAACCTTCTGACATCACATCAGAGATTAACTGCTTAGGACCAGAAGGGACTGCTACGACTGTCTAATCTGCCTTCTTGCTTACCATAGACCTTTGGATGTTCACTAAATAACTCATGCTTGAAGGCCAGTGTATCCCCAAGGAAAACAGCCAGTCCTGATTTTACTGCCAGAGCCCACCACAACTTTTAACATATTTTCCAACGGAGCTATCTGTTAACTATTTTGCAGTCTCTTCAATGTGTGTGCTGTGTTAATTGTTTTGGGGTTTTGTTTGAATTTTTTGATCAAGAACCAGTGAAAGTGCTTCCTCTACACTATGGTGAGGAGGAGACTCTTGCAAGGTAATCTGGCTCCTGTTCCAGGAAGCTTCATAGTCTTCTTTTGAATTGGTGAGGACCTCTGAGTGACAGAAACCATGAACGGGATCTTCTCCCCTTCTTCTGGATGGCGTAGGCAGGTTCCCTGTTTGGTCTCTGGTGCTATGAGTCTTGCACACCAGCATGTAGCAGCACAAGAAGACACAGTTTCAACAAAGATGAGGAACATCCCCTCCTGGTCTGTAACCTGCTCAGTGGGGTATTCCCAGGTAAATGGGATCTGTGGGGTTGATTCCCCTCAGTCTGAAGTACAGTTCAGATTTTAAGTCTCCTCTTCCTGGTTTTGGGAACCTACCACCATTCTGTTGTGCAAGGCAGGTTATCACTGCTGCCACTACATCTGTCAGAAGATCTGTCAGACTGCTGACTCCTCTCTGAGCAAGCGGCATTGTAAAACTGCACCAAGCTCAGTGCACACCTGCGAGGAATCACTGTTTCCTACCAGCTGGGGCTACGCAGCTCCATGTTCAGCATTCAGGAAACCTAGAGGACCAAGAGGAGAAAGACATTAGATAAGCTGAATCAGATTCCTTATGGACCAGCTGGGGAGCCTTTTCTCTTGTATAGGCAGCCTGAATCATCAGGCTGGGATTAAGCATTTGATTTGCAGGTGTTGCAAGCCCTAATATTAAGTGCCTATAGTAGGTGGTCAGAACATAGTCCCTGTCTCCACAGACTCCAGTGATTCTGGAGTGGTGCTGGAGCAATAATTATAGGATGTCTGCTGGTGCAAGATAACTCAGGTAGCCAGATTAAGGAAATCGTAGTGGGGGAAAAAAGCAAGAGAATACAACAATTATGGATCCTTGCAGCCAGGTTTGTCTGTGCAGCTGCTCTTCATGCAGCTGAGTCACTGTTCCTGTCAGGGCTTTTGCTTACCAATGAATCCCAGTAATGGTATTTTATTGGTAAGGACCATTTCAGCCCACACTCTATAGTCAGCTGTATTTGCTGCAACAAAGATTAATAAGCTACTGGGTGATGAGTAAATATTTAACAACATTTTTCTTTGCTTTGCTTTACATGTAAAATAAATATATTTGCAGAATATTCATTTTCCCTAGGTCTGGCAGCTTCCTAGAGTCTTTCACTTTTGACTTTTAGCAGATATGTTCATATGCTGTATCTAAAAGAATGGTGAGGCAATCTTTATATTTTGCATATAGCAAACATTATGTTTCATCCCCCTTTGAGAAAATCCTTTTCTGAGGTTTCATCTAAATGTGTCTCATCTTCATATTCAGTATGGCTCTACTTATGCTGCAGTTTCCAAATTATTCTAACCCTTGTGTGCCTTTTTTTAAGTAGGATTTTTCAAGGATTTTCAAGTTCCATTTTGTTCATAGTAAAATTTCTTTACCATGACGAGACAAAAGGACTTCCTTTTAAGGACTGAAATAATGATACTTTTATCTTAATCAGCCTTCCTTACACTATAGTTAACAAAATATATTACTGCTGAAATCTTTGTTCTTTAGGTGAACCTTGTTTCCCCTACGATACCTGACTATCTATCTTCAGGAAGAAGCACACCAAACTATTTTGAATGTGGCTTAAAAAAGGTCCTGTAAGAGATATTTGTTCTAACTTCTGTAAAAATTATTCCCAGGACTATATTTGTCCTTACCACCAGTAACTGGACTTTAACCTTCAGCTACTGAATTTGTTGCATTCCTTCTTCTGAGTCTTCCTCATCAAAATCCTGTTGGTGGGTTGGTGGCAGATTCCCCATTGACAGGCTGAGACTGCAGGTACCAAGAGGTCAAAGACTGACTTAAGCTGCAGAAAAAAATACAAGCCACATTATAAGGGATTGTAAAGAAATTTCATCATCATGGAGAAGTGGTGAAAGACATTACAAATGAACTCCATTCTAGGAATAACCTGAAAGGTCTTAAAAAAATGATGAATGGTTATTCAAGGAGAATTCACCACTGATGGTCTCTCTTACGTGTCTTCGAATACTTGAATTTCTATCTGACTTTGATAGCAAGGGGCCCAGGCTCTGGAAGTGGTAGAAACAGAGGTCCTTTCTTTCAGAGATGAAATCAAGAGAAGCCCAAATTTAAAAAATAATTATATTACGATTTTCTGGTATTATCCAGGGAATTAAACACATCCTCTTCACAACAAAAAAAAGATTGTATGGGAAGGGTTGCTGTACTGAGATCAAGGCTAACTAGATGCTTAATGTTTGAATAAAAGATTTAATGCTCCCAGTGCTGAAGAGGTTGTGTTATGCCTTTAACAGGTAACTGCCCACGGTTTTATGAGGCCGGTGTGTGTGTGTGTGTTTGTCCCACCCAGAAAGTGTAATCAAATGAGAAGATCCTTGACAGCACTCTGATTGGAAGATCTGAGAAATCTTTGAATTAGCATATGTTCTTCTTTTTTTTGACATTCAAATAGAACAGACCTGGACCTGTATCTATATCCCTGATTGCACCACGGGTTTAAAATTATGTCAAACATATCTTTATTTAGCTACTCATCTTTCATAAAAGCAATTAGAAACTGTAACTAACGTCACCTGCATGCTCTTCAAAGTTTTGAGGTCAAATTCTACTTTGAGTTACATTGAGGACTATATGTGAACAAGCTGGGCACACGAAAGGCTTAAACTCTCATTAGAGGAAAAAATTCCAGAGTGTTATCTTCTGAGTTACACTCTATACTTTTTTCAAAACAGTTTAAGTGCAGAAAATTCCAGATTAAGGAGGAAAGTACAGTTGAAAGGAAACCAGGAGACCCTGCTCTCCTTACTTCCTTCTTTCACCTCAATCGTTAGTTTTTATACTTCCCAACCCTTAACGGTTAGGTTTGTTGAAACTTTGTTGTTTTTTCCCCCAATTTTTATTTGCAAGTCAGTCTTATACTGAATCTTCAGTGATAAATAACCATTAGTAATGTGACTATATTTGAAATTCTTGTCAGAAAATCATAGTTTAATGTCAAAAAGGTTTTCTATTCCTGATAATTTTTCCCAAATTTTATTTGATCAAATTGTACGCTTTCAAATTATCATTTATTTCAAATTGTATTTGATTTAATTGTACACTTTCAAATTTGAAAGAATGCTGTCCAGACATGCTGAGTCTTGTTTCTGTTGACCTAAGGTTTTTGTTAATGACCTGTCTTTATGAAGTGTTTTCCTTCTCTATTTTTGTCTTTTTTTTTCTTTCTTTTTTTTTTTTTTTTTTTAACCCCAAGGGGGAACATAACAAAATGATTGGTGCTTCAGGTCTCTTGGAAAGAAAGCAAAACATCACAGGGAAATTCTTGTACAAGCTGGAGGAGAACAAAGTCTTTGAACAAAAGACTTAAATTCCATCTGTCATTCCCACCCACTACTAAATCTACCAAAGACTGAACATTAATCCCCGTGAGCTGAGTACTCTATCTAACCGTGGTGCTATTGGTCACTGCAGAGCTTAGGCCTGGCTTTTTAGCTTTTTGAAACTGTTAACATAGATTTAAAAGTGCAACGGAGGAGACATGAAGCCATGAATGTTTTATTGGGGAGCTCCTGATCATCTCTCAGCAGGTGAGTTCAGTGCTGTCACTTAAAAGATTAACCTCTTATCCCTACAACAGCAATTATGACAGGAACTGCCTTATTAGGTAAAGTGTATTAGATAAATTGAAACTCTATTGATAAATTCATTCAGTAGAGCTGACCTCATGGCTCCCAGGCTACATGGGAAAATATGTAGTCTTTGTCTTTTTCTGCATTGGAATCAGCAGGCTAATGAAGAATTAGTGAGTGTTCATGTGACTTAAAGAGCATGTTAAGAATGTGTCTGTTCTGCGAATGTCTAACCTTTCCATGTACCGTATGATGTCTGGGGTCTCATTTCGACAGTCAGGCTCAGTAAGACATAGCACATTTCTCTTCCATTTCTTAGGAGGAATTTGCTAAGTAATCGTTCCCCTGAGGCAGCTTCTTCAAAGAGTTATATTATTTCTAAGCTTCGATTTCAGCTTCGTAATGTCCTGGTGTATTGAGCAGGTACAGAATTTTTTCTCGAGGGGGAAAACCCAGAGGAAGCATTGTTAATATCCAAGTTTTCACTAGCAGTGGTGGATTCTAATGCGTGGCTCTTCAATCCTTTGATCTACTTGAGTCTTCTCACAACCACTTCTCAGGGAAGAGTGATTTGGCTGTACCTCCAGTTAAAATAACATGAACCTGGAATGCTCAGTGCATCTGGACACCTTTCCTATGGTGTCCGAGAATGTAAAATATCACCAAGAAAAATAAAGGCCAGTGTGACTAGTCTTGGAAAATATGAAAAGTCTTTGCCAAAGCTGAGAACCTAAATGCCCAGTTCCTGTTCTACAAATAGACCTGTTAGATTGTGTTTTCCTTTCTTCTCCAGACAAAAAAAGAAAAATAGTCAACTGATTTTTCTCTTGTTTCTTCTCAAAAGAAGAAAGCATATTATTCTCCAGACCAGAAATACTAATGAGCTATCAGCAGTTGTCTCTCTATAGCAATGACAGTTAGCATGATGTTTTAGATGCAGCTTAGCAAGGTGACTGTTTGGAGGGTTTTCTAGTTTAGATTAAAGATATGCTAAATATTTGATTGCAATGCAGTACCTTGAAAAGGAAGTGGAGAGGATGTGGGACAATTTCTTCTAAGTAAAACCAAAATAAAGCAATTTCAGTTCTAAAGGATATTTGATACGTTGGAGGGATTGTTAATATTTTAATTGTTAAAATATCTACCTTCAATGAACATCCAACTAAGGGACAGGGAAACCCCAGAAAAAAAGTAATTACTCCAAACCTTTATTTTGTTGTCATGTAATGTCATTCGCTGTTGTTACCATACATGAGAACTGAGAAAGTTGAAAATCCTCTAAGGAAATAATTTCTGTACTGTGGAACTGAAATATTATTTCCTTCCAGAGGTGCTTATCAGCTGAAATGTTGACAGCCAGCAGTGGTCTTGGGGCATGGGCCCACTGTTATGGGGAAACTGTTGCTACAGCTGGTCCAGAGTGTGAGGGTCGGAGGGAAGCAGATAGGTCTTCATACAGACGGAGAAGGTGCCTACATGCCTTGTAGTTCTTGGCTGCAAATTTGGAGCATGCCATTTCGTCCCCTCACACTCTCTTTTTCTCTCTACCCCCAACAAAGGAGGGAGTGGGAATATCCCCTGCTCTATATGTCTGTGGCTCTGAGCATCTTGTACTAGTCTCACTACTGCTTTTCAGATGCGCTTAGTGTGTGTGTGAGCACGTGTGTAATATTTGCAGAAAAAAACCCAAACACCCAGCTTATTGGAAAGGTCGAAGTAATGGAGTAGAATTTTTGAAAAAATGCTGTCTTGGGTGGTCAAAGGAGGGACCTGACTGACCACACAGCTCCAAAATATTAATGAAGGGAA
>NW_009925896.1:217322-229888 GCF_000696875.1 Nestor notabilis | reverse complement strand
GAAAATATTTCATTGACCTCCCCTTTTCAGTGACAAACCTGCGCCATCCACACATAATAAATGATTTTAAAATAAATGTCTTCTCCTCAAGGATTGTTGCTTTCAAAGGAAAATATAAAAGTTGTTACTGTTACACACCCCCCTCCAAGTTTTTATATGTGAACATCTTTTATCATATGCTTTCAAAGACATTTCAATTTGAATAGATGACATGAATCCACATGAACTGTACGTTACACCTGGGTCACACCTAAGCTGTTTATCATGAGGGAAAACTTCAGATGATAAGATTTATTGGAAAAAAATGTATTTAGATGATCCATATGGGGTTGGGAGGCTCCTTGGCAGAGGTGGTAGGGGTAGCAAGGTCAGGACAGTGATCAGCATCATGGCTGGGAGAAGGTGCACGTGGGAATGGGGGCAGGAAGACCTGAAGTGAAGACTTAGGTAGTGCAATGAGTCTTTTCATATACAGATCCATCTCCCCTTAAGGGAAAAAGGCTGGTCTGACAACAGGAACAGGGTCTACATGTGAAGCTATATACCAGGTATCCCTGCATCTGATAAAAGATTCATATTTGCTGGCTGTCCTGTGGGCTTGCTGGCTCCAGCTTTGCTCCATCTACTCTGGTGGGACTGATGTATAAGGAGGTTCCTGTAAACTTTAAAGGAATTTCCAGAATCTCCTGGCTCTGATCATTTCTGTCTTTACCTGTAGCTGCAGCAAGTCCTAAAATCCTGACTATCCTGTGTTCAGCCATAGCAGTCACTTTTCTCTTTCTTAGTAGCTGGTGCAGAGCTGTGTTTTCAACTTTAGCCTGGGAACAACGCTGATAACACACCAATGTTTTTAGTTGTTGCTAAGTAATGCTTACTCCGATCAAGGACTTTTCAGTCTCATGCTCTGCCAGTGAGGAGGGGCACAAGAAGCTGGGAGGATGCAGAGACAAAACACCTGACCTGAGCTAGCCAAAGGGGTATTCCATACCATAGCATGTCATGCCTAGTATATAAACTGGCTAGTTTTTCTAGTTGTGACATTGGGTTGTTTGTCTCTTGATTGGTGCCACACAGAAAGTGTTAGGCAGATATGGCTCTAGTGCTGTGTGTTATTACAGGAATCTTTCACTAATTTCATTTATTGTTATGAAGTTCTGGCTTACCAGCTTTATAGGAGAACATTTGAGGTATACAGTCTTAAAATTAATTGCTGAAGTCCAAGCATAAACCTTGTGTTTACAGAGGTATCTGGGTTTTTAAGTTCCACTGAAATTTGTGGCAGAGGATGCCTACTATGAATGTGGATATGGCCCATGAGTTTTAGTGGAAGTTAAAACTAAACCCAATGCTACCTGACTGGAGTTTCTGCTGTGACTATACTACTCTGACTTCAATAATCTTGGATTGCCAGAGTCCAAAATAGAGTGATTGAAATTCTGTATTAAGATTTAGAGGTCCTTCACAAATGTTTCTGCTCCTTTCAGGAAACACCATGTATGTGTCTGGTTTATGGGTTGAAGCTGTTCTCTTAGAGTCTTGCTGGATTTGTGCTAGCACAAATGCCTTTTATAGGGCAGTGAACTGAAAAACTAGAGACATAACAAGTTATAGACCAGTCAAGCACTAGACTTCTCCCTGTAATTCATTTGCAAGGTGTGAGAATTGCTGTTTGTGTAGGAAGATGTGTGACAGCCTCCATGTACTGCGTGTCTAGTAAAACTTGTCCATGGTTGGTTTATCTGGATATCGGAATAGCTGAAAGTTTTTCTTTGTATGCAGTCCCATTGCATGAATGTATCTCTCTGCCTCATCAACTTTATATCTTTTCAAACCTCATCTTAAAGCATATCTTTTCTCCTTCACCTATGTCTCTTAATTTTTCTTTCCCTCGGTCATTGACCTTATGACTGAATGGTTTAATTTATTCACCATGCAATATCTTTATGATGCTGTTTGCTGTAATTTATATCAGATACAAGACAGTGGACAGTGCTATTTAATTCTATAAAGGGTTTTAGGTTATCATTTGTACAAAAGATGCTTAGGAAATAAAATCATGAGTCTGCAAAAGACTTATTCATGCAAACAGGTACATTAAAACTGATGATGTTGCTCGTGCGAAGAATTTTCCAGGTTGGACCCTAATGTTTTGTAGCTGGATACCTAAATGTCCCAAATGGATTGTCTTCTGAAAGTCATCTTGGAAAGTTAAATTTTCTGACAGCCGGTTGACTTACAGCTGGTTAATTTATAACATACTATGAGTCCAGGAAGGTGTTATTTTATGGTCATGTTGGGCAATATTTACCCCAGCCAACTGTAGGTGTTCTGGTAAGCTTGCATAGGTTGGAGGTTGGTCACTGTACAATCAGCTGCCTTCAGGAGGCAACCTGAAACATGGATGTTTGAAGCCTGCTTTTCCCCATGTACTTTATAGGGAGATTCCCCTAAAGACTGATCTCTTTGCTGGCCATAAATAGATGCTTTCTGGAGGCTTACTAAGTCTCAAGCAGGTCTGTCTTAGCTTGGGAGGATTTTCCTGTTATCTCATTAAAAGAAGTCACATGTTTTAAATTTATTTTAGAGACAATGCTTTTAAACTTTAAGGTTATTTTGTTTAATTTAGATAAAACTTTGTTTGTGAGAGTGGTTTATCTCCTGTTAGGTATCCAGTGGGTGTTTAGCAGAACAGAATTACAGGAAAAAACCTAGACAAACAACTCAGAATTACAGAGGAATAGAAAACCCCAAGACTCTGGGTTTTTCTCTGAGTGTCCTTTCCGTGTTAAATCAGCCTCAGCTGTGTTAAAATATTCCCTGCTGGCATGTTTCTTCTCCCAGAATATCTCCAGTTCACTAGTCTCGAATTATGACATGTATCCCTGAATATGAAAGCTTTTGGCTGAGCCTGAATAAGCTTTCTGGTAAGACAGATGTTCACTCTTTGGATATGTAATAGAAAACCCATCCAGTGTCTCATCAGTACAAAATGGATGATGTGATCCAACTTCAGGTGCTTTGTCTCCTACAGAAACTTTTATATCTATTATCTGGAAAATGGCATGATGATTTCAAATTGCTTTCTAGCTGCTGATGGAGGGTAGGCCTTGATTCACTGACAACACCAAGTCTTTCGATTTATTATCTCTCTGTTGGGAATGCGTGGGCAAGAAAGCAAAAGGAAGAAGGAAGCCCATCACCACTTCAGTTGCATTTTTTCCTCTTTTTTTTTTTTACCTTTTTTTTTTATGTTTCCTGATTTTTCATTCTGGTACATGATGGAGGAGCAACTCCATCCAAGCCCCAAACCAGCTCCTCGTCCTGACACTTGTTTTTGTGTCTCTCTTGTCTCACAGGTGACTTCCACAGTCACAGGGCATCTTCTTAATCACACTGATTGTGCTAGCCAAAATCCATCAGTGTGCTTCATGGATTCAGGGCTATAGAGGTAGGAAGAAAAATTTAGCAGCTCAGAATAATAGATCAGGCACTGTAGAGGCTTCCCATTTCCCTGATCAATGAGCCAGAGATTTTGTGAACCAGCTTTTGGGAATGGCATTGAGTAATCCATTCAGTAACTGGCCTGTTGTCTGAATTTCCACCCCGCTTCATCCCTCAGCTTCCTATCTCACGATAAGCAAGAAAAATATTTAAAAAAAATAAGCATTCTTTATATTTTGATGTAAAAATGCTGAGCAAAATGCACTTTGCTGAGGGTTAAAGAATGTCCTAATTTCCCTCAAAAATGAGACCTTTTCTGCAAGCAACACTGACATCAATGGGGCTCAGAAAGATGCTTTAGATGGGTGGACATTTTTATAGCCTGTGTTAGGCCTCATACAAGGATTATATCCAGCCATAATATTTGGTGTTTTTTAGATAACTTTTCACAAAGTCTCCTTTCATAATCACTTGGCTTTGGAAGCTGGGGAAAAGCCTGTTTTTAACACTCACCTGTCAGGTGATTAATTGTAAACTCCTTTTGGAAGTGGTGGATTTTGCTCCCTGGAAAAAAATATCTCTGTTGTGAGCAATTCTTCCAACATAATCTCATTCAACTGTTCCTTAAAATAGCTCACTGAGGCAAGGAAAATAAGAATTATTTCAATTAGGAGACAAAAATTACAGTCATGGAACAGACTAATGTTTATGGTAAATATTGTATTATCTTCTACATTCAAACTTTGTTTCAGGGGATAAAGGGATTGGCTGGAATGTAAGCTTGTAATTTGATTTAAACAATGAGACATTCAAATGCAAAGAGGAGGCAGAAAGTAGCTCTTCTTTTCTGGGGCAGATGAGGAAAAGACAGAGGAGAAGGCAACCAGTGACAGAGGAAGGAGTCTGATCCCTTGCGCAGGTTTTCCTATGTGGAGCAGGGGAAGTGTGTGCCTTGGCAGTAGGGATGTTGAGCAGCATGGGTTCAGGAAGAGTGCAACTATGCAGCTCGTTGTAAATGAGTGCTAATAAGACTAATATACCACATGTTACCTGCTCCATTTTACCGCTGTCTGCTGTTCCAAGTTGAAAAACGAAGTGGAGAAGAGCAAAAGGGTGGGAGTGACAGGGAGAAGAAAAGAGGGTTGCTGCTGTAATCAGCATCTCACTGAACTGTGAATTTTAACAGGTTCTCTGTAGTTCAGATTGTTATTTTGTCCACTAGGTACCTGTGCAAGATAATGATGATGGCTGACAGAATATTGCAGTACAGCCAAATCCTCATGGACTCTGCAAACGGGTCTCTTGTCCAATATGTTTCAACCTATATGATGGCAGCTCAGTCATATTGCCACATTGTTTTTGATGCTACATTTAATTTTATGAATAAACTGGTTTCTAAATTGCTAACCAGTTGTCTGATTAGCTGCCACAGATACCATTTAATCTAAGTGCTCAAGTAAAGCGTAACTGCTGCTTTTATGGTATTATCAATACCCCTGTCTTGTCGGTCTAACTGGCAGTTATGCAACCTATGCTTGTATGATAAAATTCCTTTAGAAATCATTAAAGTATGGGTATTTGTGAGTAAAACCAATGATTATATTTAGTTTTTTGTAAATTGTACGTGTTATCCTACAACTTAATTGTTGGTTGAATTTCAGTGCCAAATGTGGCAAACTGTGAAGTGTAGGAATGGATCACATATCTTTTGTTCTTTCTCTTCAAATACCTGCTTTTGCTTCCCTGAGGAATCAAGGGTATAGTTTTTCAGGATTTATTTTCCAGCCCCCAAGAAGTGCTTATTTTAGTATTTGTGGGGTACAATCTGAAAACACAGGATTTAGCTTGCATTCAAAATGAGCTACTGGAACAAATTTAGATGCTGATTTTCTGGAGATCTGCAATTTGTTCCATGAAAGCAAACATCATGACCACTGGTCATGCCTGTAAAGGGAAAGCTGATCACCTGGTAATGTGCTGGAATACTTGTAGCTGGTGAAGTAGGTCTTGTCATCCCTATTTCGTAAGTAGAGACAAAGGAAGTTACATTGTGCACCGGGAATGCAGGCAAAGCACAGTAACACAAAGATGATGACCAGGTACTCACAGTCCCCAGACTAGAAGCCTGTGATGTGAATTATTTACAGTTAATGAAAAGAGAGACGCTCGTCAGAGGACCATCCAGGGTTAGCCCTGTGAAGCCTGGTAGAATAAATACTTTCTGATATCATACTCTGCTGGCATCTTTTTAATAATTTAGGGTTACAGACATTGGAACAATACACAAGAACCGAACAGAAGCTGTAAGCTACAGTAAATACTAGAGGCTGGTCAGGATGGAACCAGCCTTGGTATATGTTGAACAACATCTCAGGAGGGAAGCTGCTCCCCATCACAGGATGTGGAGTGTGTCATGAACCAGTAATAGCTGATGTGAAGAACATCCCCTCTTCTGTCCTTGTGTTAAATCTGTGCCTACCAGCTATTGCATTTCTCAGTTTCTCATATGGCTTGCTTGCTCAAGGTAAAAATATTGTCAACACATGGTCATGAACAATGTGTGTTAGCTTGTACCGTTGTTTGTTGCAGGGGTGTTAGTTTTTTGTGCAGCATAAAATGATTAAACATGGTGTTTTGCCTACTTACGGCTAGAGCTTTTGTACTTGCTTTATATGGTTACCTGAGTTATTTTCCATCTGTTTCCTCACATCACTTTCAACTGGTTTAATCTGACTGCCTGATTGTGGCACCTTCCACGATGCAGTGTAATTAACCACAGGCAACTATTCAACATATTAGAAATGAAAGAAACATAGTGTGGTTTTTTTCTGGCTTTGTGACATGTGAAGGCCAAAAGAACAGCTTTATTCTCTCTAAAGCTTCTCTACCATTCTTTGGTGCATGATTAGAATATTTTTAGATGGCCTTGCAGGTATGCAGGTATACAGGTATATCTAGGACACCTTGCAATAATATTGCTTTGGCCCCATAACCAGCCTCTCTCCACTGAAAAGAGGGGAGTGTTGGCAATGGTTAATATGTAGCAGAAAAAATTAAATGCCTCTGACAGTAATTGCCTGAAGAAAATTCAGAAGATGAGATAGCAACAACACAGCAGACACAAAATAACTAGATTAAGAGCACAATAGCCATATGTCAACATTATATTAAGAAAACAGTGCTTAAAATGCTGAGATCAGAACCTTTGCCAAGAGACTGGCATGTGGTTGCCAAACTAGTTTTGTTGGAGAAAGAAGTGTATGGGAAAGGTGCAAAAACCAGCCTCCCCCTCTAGACCCTACAATTTGAAATCTCAATGTGTCCAACTGAGATTGCTTACTGCAATTGATGAGGAGTGTTAATGGGGAGGGAAATGTTAAAAATGAAAACCAGTTCTTTTTCCATTTCTTAGTCTACTTAGGACTTAATGATGCTAATAAAGCAAGCCATAGTTGTCTAACAAAGTGATTTTTTCCTCATGTAAATCTTGACTCTTCAGATGTTTGTACTGCATTATGATCTCTACAACTACAACTAATGTGAGTAATAAACTGGTAACTTGCATTAAGAACAAAGCTCATTTTTGGTTGTGATTTTCTGGCAAGTCTGAGGTTGCTGATATCTATGGAGGGGGTTTACTTTCAGGCTTACTCACATTTCAGTTAAACATGGTTAATTCCCCTAGTGTGAATGTGGAAACCACTACTGTAATACCATTTTCAGAACAAAGATATAGACTCTTATTTTTGGTATCAAAGGGTTTACGTATACATACCAGTTAACATGTCAAAAATTTTATTATATTGGTACATTTTATTGAATACCTGTACCCTGTAAGATTATTTCTCCTGTAAAGGTTCAGTTTCAACATCAAGAAATAGCTTCTCATTGTGAGGGTGACAAAGCACTGGCACAGATTGCCCAGGGAGGTTGTGGAGTCTCCATTCTTGGAGATTTCCAAAAGCAGTCTGGACATGGTCCTGAGCAACTGGATCTGGGTGGCCCTGCTTGAGCAGAGGCCTTTGACCAGATGTCCTCCAAAGATTGCTTCCAGCCTCATCTGTTTTGTGATTCTGTAAAGAGACGGCTAATGCAAAGGGCCTATTAATAATTCTCTCTTTTCTTGGAAACCTCTGGTATGTGCCTAGCCTTACATGTCATCTGTAATATTTTGGTAAGAACAGATAAATAGGCAGCCTGCTGTAAGGTGCCATAGTTATATAGTTTAGCCTGTTTATTCTAGCTGAAAACCAGGACAAAAACAACCCTCACTGAGTATAAGGTGGCTGGGTACAGATTTAACCAGATCTACTTTAGGTCTTTTAAAGGTAAAACTGTCAGCAAAATATCACACCCCAAACTGACACAGTTATACCAGTGTGAATTTTTATATGTAGGCCAACTCTTGCTCTACTATATGTAAAATGAATCATAGGCTGCAGTCCAATTCCCTTTACAAAAAATAATTGGCAAGAAGCGATGCTGCCAGATTTGGCAGTGCAGGAACTGTACAGGCATACAGGCTAATTTAGTCTTGTTTTCAGAGAGCTTCTTCAGGACCGGTTACCCTATGTGAGTGGGGCATCATTAGGAAGTTTGCCTTACTATTGCCTGTTTATTTAGTATATTTAACTCTGTGTACCACTTGACTGCTCTCATGGAAACTATGAGATAATGGCCATAAGGTAAAACACAAGAAGTTTCACCTCAACATGAGGAAGATCTTTATGCTGAGGGTGTCAGAGCACTGGAACAGGCTGCCCAGGGAGGTTGTGGAGTCTCCCTCTCTGGAGACATTCGAAACCTGCCTGGACACGTTCCTGTGTAACCTGTTACAAGACTTGGACTAGATGATCTCCAGAGGTCCCTTCCAACCCTAATGATTCTGTGATTCTATGATATACCCTGACACTGGATATTGCTCTAGGTATTAGTCCACGATCGACTCAATAGCACAAGTGATATTCCTTGTCTGCCCCATCTTCTTTGCAGGTGCTCCTACAGTGGTACCACCTGGACCCCCAGCAGCTACATCTTGGTGTGGATACTTTGACTGTATGTGTAATCATAAGTTTTGCCTGCGGTACAACACAGAACATCCATAATTTTGAACCCTGCACATCATGTTCTTTTTAACTTTGCTGTTTTCTAAAGCATTTGCTTCATACCAGCCTTTTGTAAATGCAGCACCTAGAATTGTAGCTTTTTGCACACACCCCCAAATGAAAAATGAAATTACTACCTAATTAACTGACTATAAGATCTGGGAGTTTATGAGAAAAACAGAGGATTCGTTAGAATTCAAAGCTTGGCATTATTGCAATGTATGAAAAAACATTTTTGTCATTGGTTAAATTAACATTCAATTTCATCTATCTTTTTAAAAGCTACATTGGAACAGCCTGTTGCTTAAATGAACATACCTCCCCATGAATATGTTGTTTTGATTCTATGGTTCTTTTTTTGTTAAATCTGTTTATGAGCTGAAGGAAGTGAAAGACGAGTGGAAAAAATTAGCAGCTGATATCTCTAGTTCTGACTAGATACTGCTACATGTTTAATATTTAGTTGATTTTAGATTTACAAATAATCTTGATATGTATGCAGTACTGAAATGGTAAATATTCTTTTGCTGGGTAAGGCTCAATAAAAATAAGAGTTAATATAATGTTTCATGGTTGCTATTTTTAAAAGGTTTTCTCATCTTTGAAATACATAGGTGACTACTTGGCTTAATATAGGCTCACTGTAATTAGCGATACACACTTATAAGGAGTCAATGTGTTCAAATTCAAGCCATGTTAAGGCTTTCTCATGTTTAAAATCCGTCCATTAGATTAGGTGGAAGGGTCGTAAAGCATTCTGTGAAATCAGGCGCTGATATATCACTCTTGAAGGGTGTTAATTTGGTTCTCCAGTTCTGATTTGTTTGGAAGTACAAATTAATTGCTTGTTAGACAGTATTAAACCATTTTGTGTTACAAACAAAAAAAAAAAAAGGAAGAGAAGAAAAAAATAAAGAAATTAATTGCTGATAATAAAAAGCAAAATCTTTGCAGAGCATTTTCATTCTGATTACAGCGCCTTGGTTTGCAAAAGACAGAATGGGATGATTCTGTCTTTTTGGATCTTTGAACAGATCTGAGAAACAAAGGCTGATACTGCTGAGAGATGAGAAGCAGAGAGAATTTTATTCCCTGCCAGAAAAATATTCTTAAGGTCATAGTGTTATGTGGTCTGCCTCAGCATCTCTCCTGGCTCACAACTCAAGCAGTCAGGAAAATAATTGCAGAAAAGCAATCCAGAAAAGCACTTGAAAGGAAAAGTGCTAGGTTCTGTTGCAGCTGTAGGGATATGATTATGCGTGGGGCCTGATCCTGTAACTCCTGAGCCAGGGCAGAGTTCCATTAAGGTTAATGGAGCCTAACTTGGGCATCAGGACGTACATGGGTTAAGTCAAGAACAAAGTCATAACCACCAGGAATCCAGACAGAGGGGTCTCTTAAAAATGAGATTCTGCCACAGCAGTGTCCATTTTATAATACCATCAATTTCAAGCAGGCTTGTAGGTTCATGCTCTGTGTGTGGCAAGACTGTAGAAAAGACAGTGAGTGATTGGATAGGCACAATGTGAAGGGTAAATGTCCTCATGCTCTCATAAAGTTAATTTTTTAGAAAAATGGTGCTGAATGAATTTTCTGGAAACATACAGAATTTGTGCAAAACCACACAGAACATTAGAGACCCTTATTCCCACAGTACCATTGTAAACACTGATTTAAAAATAACAGGGCAAGGCTGTACCTCTACTAAATTGCATGACATATTCTCATGAGTGCTACCACTTCTGTCATGTATTACTCAAGTTTATATATGCATAAGAGGTATATGCTGGAGGAAGGACCTACCCATTCACATTAGCCTGTCCTCACGGCTCACTGTGTTTAAACAGAAGTTCCCAGTGTGCTTAGAGCAATAAGGGGCATCAAGCTTCACAGGAAATCTTAGGGAATATTGTGCTTCTTTGAGGTGGACCATGTGAAACTCAGAAGTGACTTTGATTCTTTTCTATAATAGTAGTTGTTTTCTAGTGTATTGTGTCAATGTTATACTGATTTCTCTAAAAATAGGTACATGAGAGGAAAATAAGTATGTATACCTACCTTCAAATCTACCAAATACCTAGCCTTTTGGGGGGCTCGATTGTTGAATGAACTGTGAGACCCAAACCTTGCCATTCCATTTTTTGGAAGTTTTTCTATTTGCTTATTTATTCTGTGTAGGGTGATTTTCTTGTGTAGGTTTTCATTTTCCTTTTATTTAGTTCAAATCTCTAGCTTCTTGGAACATGTTATGGTTAAAACTGAAAGGACACTAATCAGCTTTTCTTAATAATGTCAGTTTGCAGTGTTGCTCTCAAATGGGTATGAAGAATCCACTTGGGAAATGTATGGATTCAGTATTCATATTCAATAGATTTTAGAAAGTTTGAATTTCACAGGGATCCCTTCCAAATCCCAATTGTATGTGCATGGATACAAAACTTACTTTTTGTGGTGGCCTTTCCATATCTTGACTCTCTGCCTTGGCTACTTCAATTCTTACATTTCCAAGAAAAAGCAAGCATTGATATCTTAGAAACATCAGTGGGAGACTTCTTTTGTGTGATTTCCTTTTTTATGCCTTAAAACTAGTAATCCAAACCTTGTACTTTGCTGCTAACAAGGGTATGTTTTATTCTTTTCCCCTTAACTCTTTAGCAGCCTACCAAACCTCTTGGTTTTTTTCCCTGCCTTTGTATTTCTGCCTTATCCTCATCCCTGAGCTCTCTGAGCCAGGAGCTGTTGCCTAACCTTGACATTGTGACTGCCAGTCACTTGATCTTGGCTGTGTGTCCCTGCATGCTCCCAAATGCAAAAAAGCGCCAACTCTGTATTTGCCCTGATCTTATCCTTTGTTAAGACAATGGTAAGTGGGTTTTTTTTGAGATGGGATGGAGTTTTTCTTCAGGCATTTAGGATATTTTCAGTACCTAAAGGGGGCCTACGAGAAAGCTGGTGAAGGACTTTTTACAAGGACGTGTAGTGATAGGGCAAGGGGGAATGGTTTTAAACTGAAGGAGGGTAGATTTAGATTAGATATAAGGAAGAAGTTCTTCACTGTGAGGGTGGTGAGGCACTGGCACAGGTTGCCCAGAGAAGCTGTGGCTGCTCCGTCCCTGGCAGCGTTCAAGGCCAGGTTGGACAGGGCTTGGAGCAACCTGGTCTAGTGGAAGGGGTCCTTGCCTATGGCAGGGGGGGGGAACTAGATGATCTTTAAGGTCCCTTCCAACCCCAAACATTCTATGATTCTATGATATTTGTGCTTTAGGAATGATATGTATTTGCCATAAGTGCTTACCTACTACTGTACATCACCAGGTTTAAATTAAAGCGGTTAGCTGAAGTGCAAGTACTGGAATTTCTCCATTAAAAGAAATAAAATAACTTTTGGCTTCTTCTGAATTTCTGTAACTTTGTAAGATAAAGGTCATCCAATTTTTCAGATTCACTTGTCTAAACTTGTTTTGTCCATCTGTTTTTGTCCTGGCATGCACACCAATAAATCCTTCATGTAAGTGCTGTTTCATTGTTCTTCCAGAACAGTGAGGATGAACACTCAGAAATATTGGTCTCTAAATAAAATAGAATTGTTCTCATTTTCTCTAAACAGGAAAACGCCCATTAGCAAGACAGATAGGGACGTGAAGTCCATAGCAAAATAATGATACTGCATTTGTTAGTAATCAAGATAAAATATGGATTCATTTTTAAAATGATACTTAAGATGATACAATGAAACAACAGAGATGTAAATAATTAAAAATAGTTTAATGTCAATGTTTGGTTTGGTTGTGGTTGTTGTTTGTTTTTTTTTCCCTATTTTTGAGGGATTCATTCATAACCATCGTCAGATTTGGCCACAATTTAGTGGGCATGTATTTCAGCATTTTGCAGTAACGCAAATTGCTTAAGCTTTTATATATTTATAAAATATATATGAATTATAAATGTTGTATGCTTATACATGTCCTGGGTTCAGCTACAGCAGTCATTTTGTCTCCTTCTTAGTAGCTGGTGCAGTGG
>NW_009925896.1:216626-216856 GCF_000696875.1 Nestor notabilis | reverse complement strand
GTTGCCGGCTGGGCTTGAACCACGACAATACACTATGAAAACTTAACAGTCCTTGCTATTGTCACCCCAATGGGTAAGTGGAAATAGTGTAAAATTTATGAAGTGTCTATTGATTCAAGGTTTTGGAGTCAGATTCTGATCTGTATTTGGATTTGCTAAATTACAGAAGAGTATCAGTGAGATATGACTGTCAGAGGCTTTAAATGCTGCTTCAGAGAAAACTGCAAAAA